>NW_027072095.1:84103-335884 GCF_038088225.1 Cyrtonyx montezumae | reverse complement strand
CGGTGAATCGGGAGCGCTGCGCCGCGCGGCTCCGACGCTTCAACTGCGCGGATATTTTCTTCTCGTTTTTTTTTTTTGTACTTTTTTTTTCTTTTTTTACTTTAAAACTTTCTCACCCCTTCCCCCCCCCCCCCCCCTCCTCCCCCCCTCCCCCCCCCCTCGGGTTGGTTTTTATTTATTTATTTTTCTCTTTTTCTTCTTTTTTTACCTTTTAATTCGTTTTTATTATTTTTTTTTCCCCTCCTTTTTTTTTTTTTTTCCTTTTTTTTCTTTTTTAAACCTTAAACCTTTTTTTTTTTTTTAATTTTTTTTTGTTGGATTTTTTTTTTTTTTTTTTTCTGCAGCTTTTGACAAATTGCGGAAGCAGCTTTAAAAGAACGGCCCCGCCCCCCCCCCCTCCCCTCCCCCACACCGGCACAGGGCCCCCCCCCAGGGGTCAGACCCCCCCCCAAAAAGGGCCAGGCCCCCCCCACACCGCCCGTTTGTGCGTTAAGAGCCCCCCCTTGAGCCCTGGGGGTGCATTGGGGAGGAGGGGGGGGGGGGGGTAACACCAGGCCCCTCCCCCCCCCCCCCGGGGCTGGGGGCCACGTAATGCCCACGCGCTGCTCCGCCACCGCCCCTCGGAGCTCAGCCCCCCCCCCCCCCTGCACCCCCCAATCAGAGCACAAAGAGCCCCCCCCCACAGCCTTTAGTATATACAATATAAGGTATAAATAGATAAATAACCTTCCCCCTCCCCCCCACCCCAACAGCGGAGCACGGAGGGGGGGGGGGAGGGGGCGACACGGTGCCCCCCCCCCGTGGGCCCCCGTAGCTTTTTGGGGGGGGGAAACGGTGCCCCCCATCCCCTGTCCACCCCCCCCTCACACTGCAGCACGTGGCACAGGGATGAGGGTGGTGGGGGTCCCCCCCACACCCTGAGGCTTTTTCTCCAGGGTTGAGAGGGAGGAAAAAGGGAGGAGGGGTTTGGGGGGGGGGGGGGGGCTCACATTTAAAAACAACGAGAGGAAAGAAGGAGAAAAAAAAAAAACAAACCAAAGCGGAAAAAAGAAAGCCAAAATAAAAAAGAAGAAAACTCTGCCGGCTGAAATGAGGTAGGTTCGGGTGCAGACGCTCCTCGTGTCCGCGGGGTCTCATCCACGCGCAAAACAAAAGCAGATCCGGAGGGACCCAGCGAGCTCTGCCGGAGCAGAGCCCGGATTGTCGAGCTCAACGAGTCTTGTGTGACCTTGGTAATTAGCGAGCAATTAGCAGTTTTCCGTTTATCGTTTTCGTTTTCGTTTTCGTTTCTTTCTTTTTTTTTTTTTTTTTTTTTTTGTGGGTTTTTTTTTTTCTTTTTTTTCGGTTTTGTTTCTAAAAATAAAATAAAATAAAATAAAAAAAAAAATGAACCCCCCCCCCCCACCCCCGAAAAAAAAAAAAAAAAAAAAAAAAAAAAAAAAGCAGTAAGATTTTAAATCGTTCATCCGAACCGGCGGTTCCCAACTCGGCTCTGCTGGGACCCCCCCCGCCACCCTCAACTCGTGCTGGAGGGGTTTTTTTGGGGGGGGGGATGGTTGGAAAGAGGGGGGGGGGTTCGCCGGACCCCTCCCCGCCCCCACTCTGTTCCTCAAAGGACGAAGCAAAGAAAGCCCTGAGTTGTCCGTCCGTCCGTCCGTCCCTCCTGGCCCCGGCGTGGGGGGGGGGGGGACCCCCGAGGCCCCCAGCCCCTTTTGTCGTTGCTGTTACTGTGGGTGGTGGTGCTGCTTTGGGTGCTCCCCTTCCTCCTCCTCCTCCTCTTCCTCCGTCCCTCTTTAATTCATCCACTTCCGGCAGTTCCACGCCCCGCAGTGACACGGGATCTTGTGCTGATCGTCCTCGAAATCAAACTGGTAATCGTAGGTGAGCTGCGGGAAGAGGGGGGGTGGGGGGGGGGGAAGGCAGGGAGTCACTCACTGCTGTCCTCCCCCCCCCCGAGCCCCCCAGGCCCCCCCCAGCCCTCCTCCTGACCTCCTCCCCTTTGGGGATGCGCCGGCTGGAGATGATGATGATTTTGTCCTCCTTGTCGAAGGTCACAACTTCGGCCACGCAGTTCGGGGCGCACGAGTGGTTGATGTACCTGGTGGGGGGGGCGGGGGGGGGGGTATCAGCACCTGGGGGGGGTATCAGCACCTGGGGGGGGTCCCTCTATATGTATGGGGGGGACGCAGTGTTCTGTGCTCACCTGGCCGGGCCCCCCGTCAGCGTGGCGTCAATGACGTGCTCGTTGTTGATACGGAACATGTAGATGCCGCGGTTCTGAGGGGGAAAAAGGAGTGTGTGTGTGTGTGGGGGGGGGGTCACAGCCGCCCTGAAGCCCCCACATCCCAACCAGAGCCTCTCCATAACCCATCAGAGACCCCGTGCTCAAACCAGAGCCCCCTGTCCCACACTGGAGACTCATGCCCCCTTCCCGCACCACCTGTGCCCCCCCCTGCCCCAACCAGACCCCCACCTTCCCCATTCAGACTCCCCTCTGCCCCCCCCCACCCCATCCAGACCCCGATCTGCCCCATCCAGAGACCCACCCATCCCATCCGGCACCTCCTATGCCCCACCTGCCCAAACCAGCCCCCCACCTGCCCCATCCAGCCCCCCATCCATCCCAACCAACACCCCCTGCGCCCCACCTCCCCATCCAGACCCCCCCCTGCCCCATCCAGCACCCCCTGCGCCCCACCCGTCCCATCCATCACCCTCCGTGCCCCACCTGTCCCATCCAGACCCCCAGAGACCCCCCCGTGCCCCCCAGCCCCCCCCACCTGCTCCTCGTAGATCTTCTCCTCCGGTTGGCCACCTCGTTGCGGATGATGGTGCCGATGTACTCGATGACCATGGTGTGCTTCTCGATGTCCTTGGCGGCGTAGAGCCCCAGGCCCTGGATGCGGGACCTCGCCAGGTACACGTTGTTCTTCCACTCCGTCTTCAGGCGGCGGTACTGGGAGGACTTGGAGTGCACGAACTGTTTGCTGTACGGCGTGTTGGTCTCGCCCGTGAAGGTGCTCTGGTAAGCCTTGGACATGCTTGTGCTGTTCAGGGTGTGCGGCCTTGGGAAGAACCAAAGGGGTCAGAGCCGAGGGACCCTCCCCCCCCCCCCCCCAACCTCGGGGTGCCAGTTCTGTGGGATGGCAGCAGATCCCCCCCCCACCCCCCCGGCCCGGCCCCGCTCACCGCTTGTAGTGGGTGAGGATTTTGGGCTCGGCGCGGGCGCAGCCGGTGGGGTTGATCATCAGCGGCAGCTCCATGAGCGGATGGCGGCCATAGCGGAACAGGTAATTCTGGCAGCTCTCCACACCAGGCAGCTGAAGGGGGGGGGGGGGAGAGGGGGGAGCAAAGGGACAGGGGGTCAAGCAGCAGCACCCCCAGCAGCAGCCCTTCCCCAAAGGGAGGACCCCCCCCCCCCCCCACGCACCGACTCAGCGATGCGCAGCACCGCGTGCACCGTGAGCCCGAAGAGCTCCTCGCCCTTCAGGTACTCGGGGAAGAGCCGCAGCATGTCGGCCTCCTTCCTCATCATCGCCACCGGCTCGATGATCCGGTTCCACACGGCTGCCAAAAGGGAAAGGAACGGCGTTGGGGCCACACGTGGCACCCCAAACCCACGGGGGGGGGACAACAGCTGGGGGTGGGAAGGGAGAACTGGGATATGACATCTGGGGACTGGGAACTGGGATATGTCACCATAGGACTGGGAACTGGGATGGGACCGTGGGACTGGGAGCTGGGATGGGATCGTGGGACTGGGAACTGGGATGGGATCGTGGGACTGGGAACTGGGATGGGACCGTGGGACTGGGAAACGGGATGGGACTGTGGGACTGGGAACTGGGATGGGATCGTGGGACTGGGAACTGGGATGGGACCGTGGGACTGGGAAACGGGATGGGACTGTGGGACTGGGAACTGGGATGGGATCGTGGGACTGGGAACTGGGATGGGATCGTGGGACTGGGAAGGCACACGGGACTGGGAACTGGAATGGGATCATGGGACTGAGAACTGGGATGTGGCACCACAGGACTGGGAACACTGGGGCACTGGGAACTAGGATGGCATGTGGGACTGGGAACTGGGATATACCACCGTGGGACTGGGAACTGGGGTGACACTGTGGGACAGGGAACTGGGATGGGATCATGGGACTGGGAAGGCACACGGGACTGGGAACTGGGATGACATCATGGGACTGGGAGCCACGATGGCACACGGGACTGGGAAATGGCATGTAGCACCACGGGACTGGGAACTGGGATATACCACCATGGGAATGGGAACTGGGATGTGTCACCATGGGAATGGGAACTGGGATGACATCGTTGGACAGGGAGCCGGGATGGGATCATGGGACTGGGAACTGGAATGTGGCACCACGGGACTGGGAATGAGGATATGACACTGGGGCACTGGGAACTGAGAAGGCACACAGGACTGGGAACTGGGATGACATCGTGGGACTGGGAACTGGGAAATATTACCACAGGACTGAGAACTGGGATATACCACCATGGGACTGGGAATTGGGATGTGGCACCACAGGACTGGGAACTGGAATGGGATCATGGGACTGGGAACTGGGATGGTATTGTGGGACTGGGAGCCAGGATGGGATCACGGGACTGGGAACTGGGATGGCATCCCAAACCAATGGGGGTGGGGGGGACACAGCCCCCACCAGCTCACCCTGGGGCGAAGAGTCGGAGAACACGAGATCCTCCAGGCCCTGCTCGATGACCTGCACGACGAACTCGGGCCGCCCGTTGTTCTCGCAGATGGTGCAGCGGTAGCAGCAGCGGCGGTTGTTGGTGCGCAGGCTCCAGTAGATGCGCGTGGCCTCGTAGCCCACGGGGTAGAGGGCCGTGACGCTGTGGAAATCGGCCATCTGGTGGGGCAGGAGCTGCCCGATGGCGTGGAAGACCAACCCCCCCACGCGGAACATGTGCAGCCGCTCGCCGCGCTGGATGATGCTGGCGATCTGCTTCACCTCGTCCCGCTCGATGTAGACGCGGCGGAAGACGGTGAAGGTGCTGAGCTCCTGCTCGCACGGCCCCTTGAGCTTGTGCAGCGGGCACAGCATGGTCTTGTCCTTGAAGAACATGCACTTGGCACGGATGGCACAGGCGAAGTGGTAGACGCTGGGGCAGCGGATGCGGTTGCAGCTGTTGGTGGCCCCGGTTTTCTGGCACAGGGAGCACTTGGTGAGCAGCCCGCGGTGCAGGGCCACCTCCACGTTGATCAGAGCCCCCCCCTGCGTCTCGTACACCTCCGTGGACCACAGGGCGCAGTTCAGGTGGACCCAGAGGTCCAGGTCGAGGTTGAGCAGGCGGGCCGGCCCGTCCGTGGCACCGTCGCCCTCCTCGTGGCAGAAGCAGCACTTGCGCAGGTCGCGGGGCACCTTGTCGGGGCGCAGCGTGGTGCCCAGCTTGTCGATGAACTCGGCGATCTCCTTGTCGCCATCCCTCTTGGCCCCCCCTTTCTGGATGGTCACCAGGAAGCGCAGCCGTTTCCACCTCACCCCCTTCCACTTCTTGAGTCGGGGCCGCGCTTCGTCCCCGTCCTCCGGCGGCCGCGAGCGGGGCTTGAAGCGGGGCGGCGAGTGGGGGGCTGCGGCCCCTTCTTCCCTGGGGGCTGGGGAAGGGGCAGGGGGCGGCGGCGAGGAGGGGGCCGGGGGGCCTTCGTGGGCGGCCTCGGGGACCCTGGCGGCCTCAGCGGGGCTGGATGGGGAGGGGACGGAGGGGGACAGAGGGGGAGAGGGCTCCTGGGGCATGACGGAGAGCTGCCGCACGTCCAGGTTGGAGACGTTGTTGACGTAGCCGTGGTGCAGGGCCTTCTCGGGTACGGGGCTCTCCTGTAGCGTGGGGGATGTGAGTCAGAGCACCCCGATGGGCTCCCACCCTTAAGCTCCCCACGTGTCACCCTACAAGGACCTCCCAGATCCCCAACCCCTTCCCTGCGGTGACACGGGACCTCAGCACCTCAGGGAAACCTCAGTCCCACAGAGACCCCCAGAAACCCCTCCCGGTGCCTCCCACAGCCAAACCCTTACACACACACACACACAAACCCCTCCACCACAGCCCCGTGTGGACCACACCCCCCCCCCACCGAGCCCCCCACGTCCCCCTCCCCACCCCAGGGGCCCCGCCGACCTGTCGGAGCAGTGTCAGGAGGTCCAGCTCTCCCTTCAGGCTGTACCCCGGCAGCACCGCATCGAACTGCTTCAGCCACTCGGAGCTGCTCTCCTTGCCCCCCAGCACCACCTTCTCCTTGCCCCCCAGCATCCCTGCAACGCAGACGGAGGACGGTCGCAGAGCACCCAGCACAGGGGGCGGGGGGCACGGGGGGGATACGGCGGATGCTCACCACACACGTCCGTCTCCACCTTCTTTGCCTCGACCACGGCCGCTCGCATGGGGCCGTCCGGGAACAGCACCTCGTAGGAGCTGGGGATCTTGACGCTCAGCAGCTCGGCCATGGCCACCATCACCCCATTGAGGTTCTGGGGGGGACGCAAGGATGCAGTGGGTGTCACCGTACAGGGACCCCCCCCTCCCCTCCCCCCGTCCCTCTGCTCACCTTGGCAGCTGCCGCAGACACCGTCAGCATGACGGACACCTCGCTGCTCTTGCCCTTCTCCCACGGGGCACCGGGGCCGGCCGCCCCCACCTTCCCTGGGGGTGCCCCAAAGGGCTCTGTGGCCTCAAAGGGTTTCGTGTCGGGGAACACTGGGGGTGGGGGGAGAAGGGATCAGTCACCCAGACCCCCCCGCTGCCCACGAGCCCACCTAAGATGCCCTGGGCTCCCACGGGAACGCTGCTAGGAGTGGGTCTTCAGGGACCCCGCTGTCACAGACCCCACAAGACCACTCAGTGGCTCAATTCCCCATAAACACTTACTGCAATCAGGCCCTACAGGGCCCCTCTGCCCCACCGGTCCGTACTCCACTCCTACAAGTCCATACGATCCCTTCTACGTACCCCAACCCCAATAAAACGCTGTGGGTCCTCCAGGACCCTCCTGCACCACTCCCACAGGTCCATGTGCCCCACAAATCCCTGCCAGGTGCCCCTGGCCCCGTTCCTGCCTGCTCCACGCCCACCTGGGATGCTGGCCCGGGGGATGATGGGGATGATGGGGGACAGCACGCGCTCCTCCAGCTCCGGTTTGGCCTCACTGAGCAGGGGGAAGCGCAGCAGCTCCTCGCCCAGCACGCTCTCGGGGGACGAGGCGGGGACGATGCTGTCGGGGGAATCGCTGTCGTCGTCGCTCTCCATCCTATGGGGACAAACGATGTCAGGGCCGCGCCGGCACGACCCACGGCAGGGGTCGATGTCACCCCACGGGGTGGCTCACCTGACGTCCTCGGTCTGGTTGTGCGGAGGGGTGGGCAGAGCTGCCAGCAGGTCCAGGCTCTTCACCTCCACGGCCGGCGTGTCTGCATGGGGACGGGGCAAAGGGGACGGGATGGGTGCCACGGGATGGGGGGGCACGGGATGGGGGGCAGGTGGCATTACGGGGCTGTGCTGACCACGCTCACCTTTCTGGGGCTCACGGGCCGAGTCGGCGTCCTTGGGCTGCTCCCCCATCTCCTCGGCCGCCGTGACACCGTTCACCATCTTCTGCTGCACGGAGGGGGGCGGCGTGGGGGGCAGCGAGGAGGGCGGCGTGGGGGGGTTGCTGAGGTTGTTCTGGGTGGGGGGGGGGGGGGGGGTGGGACAGCGGGGCGTGAGGGGGACGTTACGAGCCAGGACCCCCCCCCGCCGCCCCACACACACACACAGGACACGGATTGGGGCGGGGGAGGCAGGAGCAGCCCCCTCACCTTGGTGAGCAGCTGGGAGTAGTAGTCGGGCACGCTGTCCAGCACGGCGCTGCCGAAGGCGCCGCGCAGTTGGCTCTTCCCGTTGATGGGACTGCTCCCGAAGGGCGCGAAGAGGCCGAAGTTGGCCGTGATGGTCGGCTCGGTCAGCGGCAGCAGCGAGAGCTCCTGCGGGCAGAGAGGTGTGAGCGGGAGACGGGCCCACGGGGGGCAGGGACGGTGCCACGCCGCGGCCCACGGCCCCGGACCTGCTTCAGCTTCATCAGGGCGTCCCCAGGGCGCAGCCCCTCGTCCTTGCGCAGCTTCTTGCGGGAAGCCGGCACCCGCTCGGTGCCCTTCTGCACCCGCTTGGGTTTGGCAGCCACCGGCTTGCGGGCGATCGAGGGGTCCTGGGGAACATGAAGACCCATGCAGAGCCCGTCCCTGAGAGCACCCCCCACCCCCCAGCCCCTGTCCCGCAGCATGCCCGCTCACCTCCCGGCCCAGCAGCACCGCTTGCGGCCGCGGCTCCATCGCGGTGCCCCGGTGCTCCGCGTGCCCGTTCAGCTCTCCCGGGCACTGTGCTGACAGCTGCACGTTCTTGGCTCGCAGCAGTTTCTGCAGCAGGAGGTGCCCGGCCTCGGAGCGGCCGCCCGGCCCCGCGGGGCCGCTGGTTTGAGCAGCACCGGGCTCCCCGTTGGCCTCCGCTTTGGCTGCTTCATCCCCATCCGCCTCGCATTGCACCACCGCTGCCGCCTCCTCCTTCGGCTCCTGCTTCACCAGCACCTGGGGGGGCTCAGCCCCATTGATGTGGGTCTCACCAGGGTCGGCCGGGTCTGCTCCGGGCACCTCGGGGTCCCAGCGTGCTGCATCGGGTGCCAGCCCCTGCTCTGCCGGGCTGGGGGCTGAGGCCGGGACCCCCGGTGACGTCTTCTTTGGCTCTTGGGGGCTCTGCTCAGGGCTGGCCAGCTGCTGGGGGGCACAGCCCACACCCAGGGATGAGGGGGCCAAGGGTGTGGGGAGCTGGACGAGGCCGGGCTGGGGACCACGGGCAGTCAGGGCTGCTTGCACCAGCTCAGCCAGGGGCTGCTGCGGGGTGGGGGGCTGCCCCCGCGCCCCCTGCTCCTCTGCTGGGACCCCAGGCCGGGCCTGGAAGAGGGGTCCCATCGGGCGGGGGGGCTGGCGTGCCTGGGTGCCGTGCTCCGGGGGCTGCCCAGGGAAGGGGCCGGGCTGGCGGAGGGTCTGATTCTGCTGCAGGAGGTTCTGCTGATGCCGCTGCACCAGGAGGGCCTGGAGCTGCTGCTGCTGCTGCGGTGTCAGGTGCCGCAGCTGCGGGTTCTTGGCCAGGACCCCCTGGAGCTGAGCCCGGATCTGACCCATCAGCGGCCCCGGCACCTGCCCCAGGAGACCCGGGGACAGTGCCGTGGGACCCCCCCCCGGCTGCGCTACCCCTGCTTTGGGGCTCTGGAGCCGGGGGGGCTGCGGTTGGCCCTGGGGGGTCCCCACCGGCCCCTTGCCCGGCTCTGCAGCCCCCGCAGCGTCCCCGTGTGGCTCAGGGCGAGCGGCCCCGGGGCTCTGCGGCGGGGCGAGCAGGGTGCCCGGCGTGCCAGCCGCCCGCAGCCCCGGCTGGGTGGGCACGGAGCCCAGGACCCCCGGCTGAGGGGAGCCCAAGAGGAGCTGCTGCCCTTGCCCCAGCTCGGCCTGGTGCTTGGGGGCTTGGGGCTCACCCAGCGCCACGGGGTTGGGGGGGCCCTGCTGCTCCCCTCCGTGCAGCTGCCCCCCACTCTCGCTGCCCTCGACGGGCAGGGTGCTCCCCCCCTCCACTCCTCCAGGCTGCTCCTTGGCGGCCAGGACCGCCGGGGCAGGCTGCATTCCCTGACTCAGGTGCAGCACAGAGGGGGCCTGGCCCATCGCCCCGTGCTGCGGAAAGTGCTGGATCGGGGGCTGCCCCTGGCCCAGCCCCAGGAGGCCCTGCTGGGCTGCAGCCCCCGAGTTCTGCTGCTGCTGCGGAGCCAGCAGCGCCCGCGCCTGCCCCAGCTGCTGGGACAGCACGAGCCGGTGGCCCAGCACCCCCGGAGTCTGCGGCGAGCCCAGCACCCGCTGCTGGTGGGGGGCCAGCAGGACCTGCCGCTGGGGTGGGGGGTGGCCCAGCACCACCTGGTGCTGCAGCCCCGGTGCGTGGCCCAGCAAACCCGACTGCTGCTGCTGCTGCTGCTGCTGGGGTGAGAGCTGCTGCACCAGCAGGCTCTGCTGGCTGCCCATCAACCCCGGCTGCTTGGGCACCATGGGCTGCCCCACGGCCCCTGGCTGTGGGGTGGCTGCGGGCTGCTGCTGCTGCCCCAGCAAGCTGGGCTGCCCTACCATGGCTGCTGGTTGCATGGAGCCTTGTCCCATGACGCCCGGCTGCTGCATGGAGGTCTGCGCCATCACAGCCTGCTGCTGCTGCATGGAGCCCTGGCCCATGACCCCTGCTTGCTGCATGGAGCCCTGTGCCATAACAGCGGGCTGCTGCATCGATGTCTGCGCCATCAGCCCTTGCTGCTGCATCGAGGATTGTCCCATGACACCGGGCTGCTGCATTGCTGTCTGTGCCAGCATGCCTGGCTGCTGCATGGAGCCCTGAGCCATGCCTGGCTGCTGCATGGAGCCCTGAGCCATGCCTGGCTGCTGCATGGAGGACTGTCCCATGACACTCTGCTGCTGCATCGACGCCTGTGCCATGATGCCTTGCTGCTGCTGCATGGATGCTTGGCCCATGATGCCCTGTTGCTGCATCGACGCCTGTGCCATGACGCCCTGCTGCTGCTGCATGGATGCTTGGCCCATGATGCCCTGTTGCTGCATGGAAGCTTGTCCCATCACCCCTGCTTGCTGCATCGCTGCCTGTCCCATGACACCCGACTGCTGCATCGACACCTGGCCCATGACACTCTGCTGCTGCATGGGTGCCTGGCCCATGACACCTTGCTGCTGCTGCTGCTGCAGGGACACCTGCCCCAGCATGTTCTGCTGCTGCTGCTGCTGCAGTTTCTGGGCCAGCTGCATCCTCTGGAGCTGCCTCTCCTGCATCAGACGACTGTCGGCACTCAGCCCACGGAGCGCGGGGTTCCCGGAGAAGAAAGCATTGGAGGTGCCGGGCACCGGGGCGTTCCCCACTGCCTGCTGGCCCATGAAGGACAGCCCCTGCTGCATGGCCATGGACACACCGCCCTGGGGCAGCCGCAGCCCCCCAGGCTGCCCGGGCTGCTGGCCGAGACCTTGGGCCCCCACCACGGTCCCCGCAGGCTGCTGGATGCCGTGCGCCGAGAGGAGCTGCCCGGGGAGCTTGGACATGAGGCGGGGGCTCTGCGAGGGGCTCAGGGCCATGACGGCCGAGGCTTGGTGCTGGTGCTGCTGCTGCTTGTTGCGGTACTCGGCCATCAGGTTGGTGTGCTCCTTCTGCTGCTTCCGCACCTACAGGGAGGGAAGGCAGCGAGCACCAGGGGGTGGGCAGTGAGCACCAGGGGGTGGGCAGTGAGCACCAGGGGTGGGCAGCCCACTCGGGACACACACCCCCTCCCTCTCAGAGCCCCTCCAGGACACCCCCACCCCCTCTCAGAGCCCCTCCAGGACGCACATCTCCTCTCAGAGCCCCTCCAGGACACCCCCACCCCCGCTCAGAGCCCCTTCAGGACACCCCCACCCCCTCTCAGAGCCCCTCCAGGACACCCCATCCCTCTCAGAGCCCCTCCAGGACACCCCATCCCCCTCAGAGCCCCTCCAGGACACCCCATCCCTCTCAGAGCCCCTCCAGGACACCCCCATCCCTCTCAGAGCCCCTCCAGGACCCCCCCCCACCCCCTCTCAAGGACACCCCCACCCCCTCTCAGAGCCCCTCCAGGAACCCCATCCCTCTCAGAGCCCCTCCAGGACACCCCATCCCTCTCAGAGCCCCTCCAGGACACCCCCATCCCTCTCAGAGCCCCTCCAGGACCCCCCCCCACCCCCTCTCAAGGACACCCCCACCCCCTCAGAGCCCCTCCATACCTGGTCCAGCTGCTTCTGGATCTTGCTCTGCTGCTCCGTCACCAGCTTCAGCTTCTCGGCGTCGGCCTCGGGGAACTCCCGTCCCGCCTTCTTGGCCGTGCGCTGTTTGGCGCACAGCGCTTTGCGCGACTTCCGGTGCGCTCCGATCTGCTCCTCCAGCACCTTCAGCTGCATCTGCAGGAGCTGCTGCGTGTGGAAGAGCCACTCCTCGTACTGCCGCTGGTCGGCCTCGTCTGCAGGGGGGGGGAGCAAGGGGGGGCTCAGCTCAGCCCTTGGGAGCAGGATGACCCCCTCCCACAGCCCACCCCCCCCCCCGTGCTGTCTCAGTACTCACTGATGACACCTTGTGCGAAGGTGGGAGGGTTGGGCCGAGCCTGGGTTGGGTCAGTGCCGCTCCGTTCCTGAAACAGAGAAGCGTTGAGCCCCCTCCCCGCAGCCCCCCGTTCACCCAGGGGCAACCAAAGCTGTTGGTGCACACAGCTCCTTCCCAGCACGGGACCCCAGCCCCACTGGGGAGGGCACTGCCCCACTGCACCCCGCTCACCTGCCCGCCCCCTGCCAGCATGTGGTTCTGCATCTCTGAGACGGCCGGGCCGCCCGAGAGCCGCTGGGCCAGCAGGGAAACCTGTTGCCTTTGGGGGAGACACAGAGAGGAGGGGTGAGATGCGGCCGATGGGTCCTCCCCGCCCCACAGCCCCACTGTGCCCCTTACCTGTTCATCCCCGGGGCCACCCCAATGCTGCCCTGGGCCATCACCTTCTTGATGCCCTTCAGTGCCACCATCTTCGCTTTGGCAATGGGGTCCATGATGTCCTCAGCAGCAAACTTGTCCAGGTCTGTGAGAAGAGATGGGACAGAATTAATCCCTGCGTGCAATCACCCCGGGCTGACAGCTGGGCCAGGCTGCAGCCCCACATCTCCGACCCAAAATCGCCTCTGAGCGGCAACCCAGCCACCCCAGACCATGAGATCAAGGCACCACCTACCCGTGTCCGGGAAGAAGCTGTTGGCCAACTGCTGCTGCATGACGAGCTGGGGGGGCTTCAGGCCCAGGGTGGGGGGCTGCACCCCAGCCATGGGCTTCTGCACCAGCACCTGCTGCTGGCTCTGCTGCGGCTGCGCCAGGGCCACCTGCACGCCGTGGGGAGGGCCCAGGACGTGGGGCTGCCCGGAGGCCATGCCCATGTGGGGGCCCAGCGCCGGGCTCTGCTGGGGGTTCCCGAGCCGGGGGGGCTGCGGTGGCATTAACTGCGGCCTGGCCACCAGCCCCAGCTGCAGGGGGGGCTGTGGGGTGCCCATGCGGGGTGGCTGTGCATCCAGGGGCTGCGTGGCCGCGTGCAGCATGGGGTGCCCCGGGGCGGGGAGTTGCGGGGTACCCCGCGGCAGGTGGGCCGACATCTGCTGCTTCTTCTGCAGCTCCTTCTTCTCGTGCTCCAGGAGGTCCTCGATGAGCAGGGGCAGCTCGCTGGCCACCAGAGAGCTCTCCATCTTGTCCAGCTCGTCGGCTGGAGAGTGCCGCGCGCTGCCCAGCCCCAGCGCCCCGCCGTCCAGCTCGAATTTCTCCAACAAGGGGTTGCTCTGGCTGCCCAGCTGGGCAGGGGCCAACCCGCGCCCGGCGCTGACGTAGGGATCCTTCTCCAGCGTGGAGCTGTTTGGGAAATGAGTCAAGCCGAGGCGAGCGGGGGCAGCGCTGGGGCTCAGGAGGGTCTGGCTGGGTTTGAGGCCCAGCCCCAGCGACGCTGAGATCTTATCGGTGCCCTGCAGGGCCTCCGACTTGACAGGGAGCTGCTGGGAGCTGCCAGCGGTGAACTGGCAAGGTGAGGTCTTCAGGCATCCATCCTCCAGTTTGGGTTTGACGTCGGTGGGCAGCGCGGCCGCCTTCACCTCCACAGATTGTGCCTTGAAGGTGGGGTCGGGGGGCACAGGTCCCTCTTTGGGCGCATCCTCCGCCGTTGGCGCGGCGTCTTTGCCATCCCCGGGGTCAGGGAGCTTCAAGCTGGGCCCCGTTGGCTCCGTCTTGAGCTGCGCCTCGCGCTCGGCCTTCTCGTTGGCCGACTCGACCAGGCGGAGGTGCTCGTTGAAGATGTCCTTCTTGTCGCCGGTGTCCAGCTCGGGGTCGGTGTAAGCCAGCAGGTCGAACTCGTCGCCGTTCAGCAAGTCATCCAGGTGGGGGTCCGCCGTCTCCAGGCTGTCCAGGTTCCCCAGATCATCGTCCCCTTTGGCCACGTCCGGATCCAGGCTCAGGTTCGCCAAATCGTCGTCGTCTTCCAAGTCCTTGTGGGAGCCGAAGTCGTCGTCCAAGTCGGGCTCCACCGGCACCTCGCAGGGCAGCCGCCCGCCCTCCAGGCTCAGGTGGCTTTTCCCCGGGGCCGGAGCGGTGCCGTCCTTGGTGCCATCGGGGCGCAGAGCAGAGCCAGAAGACAGCGGGCGTGGGGGGACGTGCTGCAGCTCCAGCCCGGGGGTGGGCAGCGGGGCGGGGGGCACCGCTTTGGGGTGCAGCTGGTGGTGGCTGTTGCTCATCTCGGTGCCCTGCGGCGACGCGGGCGGCAGTGGCACCACCGGCATCTTCTGGGGCTGCAGCGCCGGGGCGGGGAGCGCCTGCATGGGCACCACCGGGGCGCAGAGGGGCTGAGGGGTGCCCTCGTCTCCGGGCAGGAAAAAGCGAGGCCGGGGGGGTTGGGGGGTGAAGGGGGAGCCCACGATCCCAGCGGGTCCCTTCTGCACGTTGTGTCGCAGCTCGATGAAGGGAGCACCCAGGGTGCCGGGGGATGCGGGCAGCGGTTCGGTGGGTGCGGGAAGGCGGGTGCCCAGGGTGCCCACGGGAGTGGTGGCGGGTGGGGGAGCGAAGCGGGAGGTGACGGGGACACGCAGGGCCGCCTGCTGCTGCTGCTGCCAGAGGTGCTGCTGAGGGGACAGCGTCGGGAAGACTCCACGGGGGTAGAAAGTCTGGGGGGGCCCAACCGGCGCCCTGCAAAACACCACGGCGTTGGGGAACCGCTGCGGCCCCAAATCCACCATGCACGGAGACACAGAACTGCTCCGGTTGGAAAAGAGCTTCAAAGGTCATCGAGTCCAACCGCGCTACCCCAACTCTGATAACCCTAAACCGTGTCCCCGAGCACCACGTCCGAACAGATTTCAAACAAGTTCGGGGACGGTGACTCAACCACATCCCTGGGGCCCCGGTTCCAGCGCTTACCGACCCTTTCTGCAGAGAAATTTTCCCTCATCCAACCTAAACCTCCCCTGGCACAACTTGAGGCCATTCAAAGGGACATCCTACACTATCCTGACCCCACCCAGCACCACCACGGCCCCAAACTCACCATCACGGGACACCCCCTAGCATCCTGATCCCACAGCAGCCCCATCTCCCTACACAGAGTCCTCCAAACGCCATGGGCACGCACCTCTCTGTCGTCTCCACCCAGGGGGGATCCCCCACCCCCACCGCGCAGCGCTCACCTCCCATTGATGTCCATGGCAGCCGGCGTGGCAGCGGGCGGGGGCCGGGAGAGCCGCTCATCCTGCACAAACGTGGCCCCCTGCACCATGACGGAGCCAGGCAGCTTCCCACTGCCACCCGCAGCGGGCAACGTCCCCAGGAGACTCTTATCCTGGGAGAGAAGGGCACGGCATCACCCTGCCCACCCACCCGCGGCCTCCCCGGGGTCCCCCTGCGTGCTGTGCCCTACCTGGGGCGGTTGGTAGGCGGCCATGCCGCGGCTCAGCTCGAAGGGCTGGCTGCTGGAGTCGGGGGCCCAGCCCGATGGGGACGGCGTGGCCGCTGCTGCCGCGTTCTCCTTCTCCTGCCGCAGGCTGTTGCGTTGGATCTGCTGGCGGATGAGCAGCTCACGAAGCCGCTGGCGCTGGGGGGATGCAAGCATCAGGGGGTGAGTGGGGCACAGAGAGAGGTGGGCCCGTCCCAAGCCACCACGAGGCGGACCCTGCGCCGTGCCGCCCTGCACAGCTCTGGGGGTGCAGCGCAGACCACGGAGACCCACGCGTTCTCCTCTCACAACCCACCCCAAACCCAAAAGGACGCATAGTGAGCCCTCACCTGTCTCTGCTTCTCCAGCTCCGACTGGCTCATGGCGCCCACGGCCCCGTCCTGCCCGCCAGGCAGCTCGGCCAGGTCACGGTTTGGGGGTGCTGAGAGCCCCGCAGTCGCCTCCTCCCTTTTCTCAGCCCCCACTGCAGCTCGGGGCAGGAAGGCGATGCCGGCATCCGGCTGCTGTGGGGCGGTGGGGGGCTGCTGGGGCAGCACCGAGGGCGGCCGGAGCGGGGAGAGGCTGTAAGTGGGGTCAGAAGCCCCCGTGCCCAGAGGGCTGCTGGCTTGGTGGAAAGCGGGGGACGAGGTGTAGGCTGAGCTCTGGGGTTTGCCGGGGACAAAGTGGCTGTTGATCCCATGGGTTTGGTGGGATGGGGAGCCCTTGAGCGGCTCAGAGACGGCCGGGGGAAAGGTGAAGCGCATGGGGGGCTGGCTGCCCGGGAAGACGCTGGCACCGGGGGAGCGGGTGAAGGGGGGCTGCTGCCCACCTGGTGGTGCCTTGGTGTGGGGCTCTCCTGCCAGGGTGCCCCCAAAGCCCCCGCTGGCTGCCGGGCTGTGGGACAGCGGGCCCGGCTTGAAGCCCGGCTCCGGCATCTGGGGCCGGGGGGGTTTGTGCAAAGGGGTGAAAGGGTCCCGGGATTGGGGCCGGGAGGGGGGCTGGGAATAGGGATCCGGGGATTGGAAGCGGGGAGTGACGGGCGATTGGCAGAATGCTTCGTTGGAGAGAGGCCGGGGGGTGAGCGGAGACTGGGAGCTGGATTGGGACTGGGGGCTGGCGGGGACCCGGGAGAAGGGCTCCGAGGGCAGAGAGCGGGGTGGGAGGGAGCAGCAGGCGTCGGGAGGGGGCTGCGGCCGAGGGGTCAGCGGGGGCTGCGCGTAGGGGTCGGAGTAAGGGGACTGGCGGTAGAGATCGGGGTGAGAGGGGGGTGAGGGAGCCAGGGGATGGGGGTCGGGGGGACGGTGCCCCAGCCCCGGGCTCTGAGGTTCTACCTGAGAGACCCGAGGGGTCATGGGGGCTTTGAAGACATCGGCAGCCTTCAGCTCCGCAGTGGAGAGGTGAGAGCCACCTGGGGAGTCTCCGTAGCCCACGGTGGGTGTGTAGCTGGGGGAGCAGACCCCCAGGCTCCCCCCTTCCTCCTTCTTCACCTCCAAGCCCTTCTTCTGCTCCCCAAAAGGAGGGGGAGAGAGCAAAGCTTCGGAAGGGCGGGCACCGGGGCTCCCCGGCACCGAGAGGTTGTCCAAAGAGGGGCACCGGGGCTTCAGGAAGGGGTCAGGGGTCCCAGGCTGGTGCCGGGGGGTGCCGGGGGGAGTGGGGTGGAAATCAGAGGACTGGGAGCCAGGGACGGAGCGGGGAGCAGCCAGGGGTTGGCTGGGGAAGGGCTGGAAAGCAGCGCCCGAAGTGGGGCTCTGGCCCAGGGGTGAGGAAAAGCGGGGTTCCAGCGAGTAGGTGGGCGCAGCACCGTAGGGGTCGTGCGAAGGCACTTGGGCAGGGGACTGGGGTGGGAGCTTGAGGAAGAGCTCGCTGGGTGACTCCGGCCCCCCTCCTCCTCCAGGACCCGGCTTCAGGAAGCCCTCGCCCGCAGCTGGGGGGCTGCTGATGTACACGGGCTGTGTCCCCGGCGGCACCGGGATCCGCAGGTGCAGCGAGGGTCTCTCCGGTTTCCGCAGTCCCTCCCCTTTGGTCTGCTTGTTGATCTGGCTCTCGGCCTGCTGCAGAGGAGAGCCCGGCCATCAGGGCAGTGTGCCCACCTCCCCCGATGGGGCTGGGGAAGGGGCTTAACGGGGCAGGACCCCCCAGGACTGGGACAGGGCCGCCGGGCACCTCTGGCTGCAGCACGTACCTTCTGCACCTTGTTGATGCGATGAGCCGCCCGGTTATCTTTGGCCTTTTGCTAACAAAAACACAAAGGCAGCTGACACGCGGCCCCCCCCATCCGGCAGCCCTTGAGCCCCCCCCTCCACTCCCGTGTACCCCCCAGATGCTCACCAAATAGGGAGCTTTGTCTGCAGCAGGGACCTTCCTCCAGAGCTTCATGATCTGCTTGCAGCGGCTCGACCAGTCTGGGAGTCCGGTAGCAACAGAGGGCACAGAGAGAGGAAAAAGTCAGCATTAACCCATGTACAGCGAGTCCCCCTCCCCCCCAACCCAGAACACCTTAGGAACCCCCTCCCCTCCCCCTTCAGGACCAACAGCTGGCAGCGAGATCCCCCACCACTGCTGCAAGGAGCTCTTCAACCCTACAGCCGTACAGCAGAGGGGTCTGCTCCTCCAAACGGGGACTGCGGTGACACATCGCATCCCAATCCACCCCAGCACCCCCTCCAGAGCCCTACCTGGATAATCCTGCTTGAGGTTGGGGAAGTTCATGTTGGCGTAGAGCACCGGAGAGATGGTGGAGAGCTCGCCCAGTTCCTCGTCCTTCTCCCAGCGCTGCAGGCTGCGCTGGTTGTAGGACAGCCCGTCGCCCTCGCCCTCCGTTGTGGGGGTCGTGGGGGTCGAGGGGGTGGTGGCAGCCGAGCTGCTGGCCCAGGGGCTCTCGGGCTCACAGTGGTCCGGGCTGAAGAAGCCACTCCGCTCCCTGCGTGGGTAACAAAGCATCAGGGAGAAGGGGAACCCTAATACCTTGTGTCTGCCCCCACTGTGAAGGGCTGCCCCATCTCCCGTGGGGCCCCACGTACCGGTTATCGAGGAACGGGGACTGGCAGACCCCTGAATACGAATCCAGGGAGACGGATCCAGAGAGCGAGCCCAGCGAAACGCTCCCTGCAAGTGAAGGGAGGGGTTGCACTATTAGGCCTGCTGCCGGGCTGCGCCCATCCTTGAGAAGCCTTCACACAATACAAAATCCCAACCCCGTGCCCCCCGATCCAAAATCCCCTCCGTGAAGCCCCCAAAATCCTTTCTGCAACAGAAAATCCCACCCCTTCGCAAATGTTTTCCCATTCAATTCCCAAAGAAACAAGGAAGAACCGGGAGACGGAGCATCTGCTCACTGAGGGCAGACAGTGGGGTGGGGGGGAGGGTTCCTGCCCCCCTCCTACACCCTGTGAGCACCCACCCTGCCCTGGCAGCTGGAGCTCTCCCTGCAGGAAGGGACGCTGGGCCCGGCCGGGGTCCTGCCCTGCACCGCTGCCCTCCACGCAGTTGAGGGGCTGCTCCCCACGCTCAGATGAGCCCAGCACGTCCTTGAAGAGCTGCTGCACGTCTTTGCTCTCCATCTTAGGCAGCTCTGTGGGGGGAAAAGGAAGAGATGAGCCCCGAAATTCACACTGAGGGAGCGGAAAGGAGCCACGGGGATGGTGCTGGGGGGGGGGTATCTCGCTCCTCTTCTCCCCGCCTAGAGGGGAGCTGGGGGTGGGGAAGGAGGTGATGGTGGGGGGGGCCCTCACCCTCCGTGGGGATCTTGTCAAGGTCGGAGCTCAGCGCGCCCTCCCCAGGGGTGGCTGGCTTCTCAGCGTCCCCACGGTTCGGGGAGTCCTTGGGGTCATCAGTCCCTGCAAGGAGGGATTGGAGTGATGCCCTCAGACCCCCCACGCTGGGACCCCTCCCCCCCCAAGGCTCAGTCCCATTGCCACTCCCCCCCCCGGCCGCTAAAGCCAACTCCTGGACCTCCAGGGCAGGCAGGGCGCCACACCGCCCGGGGGCGCTCTAGGCAAAACTCTATGATCACCGTTGCTACTAGTAACCCTGCAAGACCATAGAGTTCACCCAGCAGGTCCCACCCCGCCTAGACTGCCGTGGATACCATAGAGCAGCCCCGTCTCTATGGTGGGAGACACTCTAGGCCCCCTCCCGAAGGCCGCAGGAGGACTTGGCCTGGAGTCTGGTTTGCTCCTAACTGGCTCCACACAGACTTGGGGGCCTGGGGGGGGGTTAGGGGGGGGAATCGGGGTCCCAGGGCTCACCCGCATCCTCGCCCTTCGCATCATCCTTGCCGTCATCGTCCAGAGCCGTGGCACTGCCATCTGTGCTGTCATCCCCTTCCAAGCACAGAGCTTCAGTGAGGCTGAGCACCTCCCTGGGGGTGCCAACCCCCCCCATCTCCCCCCAAACACCCCTGGGTAGCCACTCCCTTCCCGCTCTCCCCTAGCCCTATGCCTCCATCAGCCCCTCTGAGCTGGTGTTCAAGTTCTCCCATCTGGGCTCACCTCGGGGATGAGCGGGGATCTCCCTCCTTTCTGGGGGGATCCCCTGCAGAGCCCCTGCCACGCTGGGGTCCCCTTTGTGCCGTGGGGCACCCTGAGCCAGGGAGGGGCGGGCAGCTCCGTCCCCAACACCGCCCGCTGCCAGCAGCGCCTTCCGGCTCAGGTCCATCAGTGCCTTCCCAAAAAACGCTTCCTGCAAGGTGGAAGCCACAGTCAGTGCCCCAGTACCCCCCCTCCTCCATCCCATCACCTCCACCCCAGCCACGACAGCTCCCCCCGTCGTCTTTCCCATCCCCATTTGTTCCCATCCAAACTCGTTTCCATCCGCCCCCCCCCTCTGCCCACCCCACCTGCAGGTACGGAGGGAACATGTCTTCCAGTTTGCTCTTTTTCCGTGCACGGCGTTTCTTCTTCTCGTCCCCCTCGGTTGAGCCCGGATCCAGGCCACCCTCTGCAGGGAGGTCCCCTGGAGCTCCTACGAACAGCATTACCACCCCATTACCTCCTCTCCTCGAGGCTGCCCCCAAATACTGCAGGAAAGCCTCCAGTATGGCACTACCGCAGCACCCCACAGCGCACCACTCCAGTCTCAATCCATCCCCTGGGAATGGGGGACACCAAAAAAAGGGGGTGGGGGTCAGGCTCAGTGGGTTCCTACCTTCCTCCGGGTGCCCCTCGGCGCTCAGTCCCTCGCGTCCCACATCAGCCAGCACCGCCGGGACCTTCTTCAGGCGAGTGTGGGACTTGCGCTGCCGCACCATGAAGCCACCGATGCCTGGGGGGACAGAGGAGCACACAGAGGTCACCGTGGGTCCGTGGAGGTTTTCCCCGGGGGCGGCCACGGGCAGCACTCACCAGGTCGGTACGGTTTGCGCTTCCTCTTCTTGCACTCATCCGGGTCCTCCAGCCCCTTCCCCGAGTCCACGTCGGCCCCCACGTCACGGTCAGGGCTGGCTGGAGCCTCCAGCTTGATCTCACACTCCATGTGCTCCACACCCACTGCCAAACGGGGAGAGCACGTCAGCGGGGGTCCCTGTGGCACCCCCCCCTCCAGCTCACCCACCGGGGAAGGCGCACCTTCAGCCTTGAGCAGCTCGTCAGCATCCAGGTCGCCATCCTTCTTGTCGTCAGGGCCCAGGGGGTCGCCCCCCTCCAGCCCCCCATCCCCATTCAGGGCACCCAGACGAGGAGGGGCTTTGCGCTGCCGCCGCTTGTGCAGAGGGGACATGGTGAGGTTGCGCAGCACCGCCATGCCCGTCTCTGTCAGCCAGACGCCCTCGAAGCGGAAATACTGCGGCTCTGCAGGGACAAAAGGCGGTGTCAGCAGGGACAGAAGGCAGCGGGGGGGCACAGCCAGGACACCCCAAGGAGCTGGTGGCACCCACCGCAGCGCCCTACGTACCTGGCTCCTTGGCCTTGGCCAAGATGTCTGGGGCAGGCGCAGGCGCTGCAGGGGGAGAAGCAGACACAGAGGCGAGTCCTCACTGCCCCACAGCCCCCCAAACCCCACGGGTGCCCCCACCCCAGGTGCTCACCAGCTGGTTTGATCACATAGGGCTGGCAGGCGCTGCAGTCGAAGCCTTCATCCGCCGCCTGCTCCACCTCCTCCTCGGTGAAGAGGCTGTCGCATGCTGCGTGCAGCCACCTGCGGGCAAGCGGGGACTCAACACACACCCCAACCACCCCACAGACACCAGATCCCCACGGAGCACCTCCCCCCCTTCTGGGATGCTTTAGAGCAAGGACACAGCCCCACGCAGAACAGCTCCAGGCAGCAGGAAACCTCCGGGGTGCACGCTCCACAGGACACCGCCACGCAGCTCCAAAGCAGAGGCTCAAACTGGGACGAACAGGGCCACAACCCAACCCCCCCCACCCCACAACCCCCGTGACCCACACGCTGTGGGGCTCACCGATCGCAGTGCCGGCACTGGATGAGCAGGTCGTCCTCCACGTACTTCTCGCGGCAGAAGGGGCAGACCACGAGGCTGGCACACGGCGCGCAGTGGGTGTAGTTGTTCTGCCACTCACAGTGGAAGCCGGGGGAAGCCGCCCCGCACTGCACGCAGCACACGCACCTGGGGAAGGGGCACGGGGTTCAGTGCCGGCCCCCCCCCCCCCCACAGCCCTCCCCCGTGCTTCCCAGGGACCCTACCCCCCCCCCCCACGCACCATTTGCACTTCCATCCGCCCTTGGGCACGGTCTGCAGCGGCGGGTCCAGGCAGTAGGTGTGGTAGCTGATGTCGCAGTCGTCGCAGAGCAGGAGCCGGGACGGGTCGGACGCTTTGCCGCACACCTCGCAGACGATGCACTCCACGCAGCGCCAACCCTTCAGCAGCATCACCTTCGTGATCTGGGGACAGCGGAGTGAGCAGAGAGGGCAGAGCCGGAGCGGGCAACCAGGAGCACCGCACAGCAACACAGATGCGGCATCACCCCCCCCACCCCACCCCCCGTGTGCCCCCCAGGCCATCGGCACGGCCACAGGGGACACTGGGCACAACACAGACCCCCCCCCACCCCCCTCCCCCGGCCACCCCCAGGGTGGATCCCAGCACTACTCACCTTGCTGTTGACACAGTAGGGGTGGTAGCACTGGGAGCACTGGGAACACGCCAGGAGGTGCCCCTCGGCCCCACGCCCGAAGCTGCCACACACCACGCACATGTCCTGCGGGAAGGAGGTGGGAGGGGAGCCGGGGGGATGCAGGAACGTGACCCCCCCCCCCCCGTCTTCCCATCCTAGAGCACCCTGCTCACCTGCATGAGCACAAACTTGTCGGTGTTGGAGAAGAGCACGACCGTGTTCTGCATGGTGTCGTCATCGTCTTCGTCCTCCTCCTTGCTGGGCGAGCTCTCCACGTCGGCGAGCTGAGGGCAGAGTGGGGGGCTCAGGCCCAGGGACCCCCCCACTTGCCACGCACTTTGGTGGGCAACAGCAACAGCCCAGGGGGCACAAGGACGCACACAGCAGCAGCCCTCTTCCCCAGGGAGCAGCTCTGCACCAGCCCTGTGCTGGAAGGTTGAAGCCCCCGCACCCCACAGCGCTGCCTCCAGGACCCCAGCCCACCCCACTGCAGCACCCTGAGGACTCCTGAGCCATTACTGCAAGGGTCTGGGATGGAGGGGATGGGGATGGAGGGGACACGCTCGGCTCTCAGCCCTGTCACCTAGCAGCTCGGGGACACCCCAGCCCCCCGCCCCGACCCCAGCCTTACTGCTAGCGTGTCAACAGACGAGGTGGTCGACTTCAGGCGTGCACGGCCCCGGCCCCGGGTGCCATGGGACCCACCTCGGGGGCGCCTCCGCCCGGGGAAGCTGCTGCTGCGACCCTAGGGCCAAGGGGAAAGTGGGGTTATAGCAAGCTGGGAGAAGGGGGGGGGGGGGGCGACCCGGCCAGAACCCACCACACGCCCCAGCACAGCCCCCATCCCACCCCATCGCCATGGGGGGGGACACCGTGAGGGCTGGGGACCCCTCCCTGTACCTGCTTGACCCGGGATCGCCCCGGGGAGCTGCGCCTCCGGCCCTTGTCCACGTCCCCTTTGGTGGCCGGCTCGAACAGCAGCGAGTCGTCGGTCTCAGCGCCCATCGGCAGCGAGCCCGCATCCTCCTTCTGCAGGCTGGTGTCACCCGAGGCCGGCCCCAGCTCCAGGGACAGCGAGCCCCCACCTTCGGGGTCTGGCGAGCCCAGCAGCGGCTCTGAGCCGGGGAAGCTGCTGCTCGTGTCCCCCTGGCTCAGGTTGGAGATCTCATTGAGGATATCGGGACGGGGACGCAGGGTGGGTGGCTCAGGGCCCCCCTCGTCCCCACGCTCCAGAAGCTTCTCCCCAGCTGCACACACTTCCATGGGGGTCTCAAGGCCCAGCTCCTCCGGCTCCAGGAGCAGGGGGGACCCCTTGGATTCGGAGATCCCCCCTGCCCGCCCTTCCTCCAGCCCATCCTCCTCGCTCAGCGGTGGGGAGCTCCCGCTGGCACCCTCCCTCTCCAGCCTCGGTGCTTCTTCTTCCTCCTCCTCTTCTTCCTCAGGCAGGCCCTGGAAGGGCCCCAGCTCTGGGGGTGGGCTGGCACGGGGGCCATCTCCAGGGGGGCTTCTCAATGAGTCGCCCTCACCACCACCCATCTCCATCTCCTCGTCCTCGGGGGGCTCAGCAGGGGCCGGGGTGCAGGCAGGGGAGCCCAGGGGGGGCGGCGGGGAGCCAGGGGGCTCTGTGTCCATGGCAGTGCCGGGGCTGCTGGGGGGCTCAGGCAGGGCTGGGGTGGGTGGCTCAGACACTTCATCCTCTGTGGTGTGAGGCAAGGGGTCTGGAGGGCGGGCGGGCGAGACAGCGCAGAGATCTGGGGGTCGGAGATGGGGACAATGATGATGTAGCCCCCCAGCAGAGATCCCTCCCTCCAACTCCTGCGTGCCTCCAGACCCACCTGGGGGAGCTGGGGGTGGCAGTGCCATCTCGGGGGGCAGCAATGGCTCTGGCTCCAGCTCCATCTCCTCTTCAGGGGGCACCTCCGGGGCCAGCTCAGGAGCTTCCTCTGCCACAGCCACCTCAGGGAGAAGACCTGCGGGATGGGGCACGGGTCAGGGGGGCCACAGGGGGCCCTTCACCCCCTGCACCATTTGGTTTGGTCCTCCAGCCCCTCACATGCCCCATAGTATGGCATCAAAGCGTGAAAACAGGCAAGGAGCCAAGAAACCCAAGCGTGAAAGCCACTCTTCCACGGGGAACGGAGTGGGAAAAGTGACAGATCCGGGGGTCCCCACTTACCCGGCGGCTTGGGGTCCTCCTCAGCAGGCAGCTCGCAGGGGGCCGGCTCCTCAGGGTGCAGCTCCTCAGGAGGTGGCAGCTCGCTGATGGGGGGCTCCTTGGGCAGCAGCTCATCAAGAGGAGCTTCGTTAGCGGGCAGTTCATCAAGGTGCTGCTCACTGGGGAGCGGCTCCTGGGGGGGCTGCTCAGCGAGGGGCAGCTCATCCAGCAGTGGCTTTTCGGGGGGCAGCTCCTCAGGGGGCTGCTCATCAAGTAATTCCTTTCCAGAAGGCAGCTCAACAGGGGGCTGCTCATCCAGAGGGGGCTTTCCAGGGGGCTGCTCTTCGAGGGGCTGCTCGTCCAGTGGTGGTTTTTCGGGGGGCATCTCATCAACACGGGGCTCATCGGGGGGCCGCTCATCCAGGGGCAGCTCGTCAAGGGTAAGCTCGCTGATGGGGGGCTTGCAGGGGGGAGACTTCTGGAGGGGCAGCTCATCGAGGGGCAATTTCTCCAAGGGCAGCTCTCGTGGGGGTAACTCACTGAGGGGAGGTTGAGCAGGGGGCAGCTCATCCAGAGATGGTGCATCGAGGGGTGTCTCGATGGGGGGGGTCTCGATAGGGGGGGTCTCGCTGGGGGCCATCTCATTAGGGGGCAGCTCATCCAGGGGAGCGCTCCCGAGCGGCAGTTCATCAGGAGGGGGTTCGTTGTGGTGCAGCACATGGGGTGGTGGCTCATCGGGGGGCTGCACATCGGCGGGCAGCTCATCGGGGAGCAACTTCTCAAGGGGCGGCTCTTCGGGGGTCACCTCCCCGGGTGGAGACTTCTCAGGGCCTGGGGGTGTCCCTTCGGGGTCCCCCTCGGGCTGTAGCTCCTCGTTGTGCCCCACAGCCTCAGGCTCCAGTGCAGGGACAGGCATCTCCACCGGCTCACCACGCTCAGGGGACACCAACCTGGAGGGGGGGGGACACAGCGAGGGGCTCAGGGCTGCAGACATCCCTCCCTCCCTCCCCCAGGGCTGTGATAACCCCACAAAGGGGGCACAACCAGGACCCCCCCCCCCCCACCACTGTTCTCTCATCCCAACTCACGCCTGGGCAGGGGGGTCCGGCTGGGG
This sequence comes from Cyrtonyx montezumae, assembly GCF_038088225.1. Classification (NCBI taxonomy): domain Eukaryota; kingdom Metazoa; phylum Chordata; class Aves; order Galliformes; family Odontophoridae; genus Cyrtonyx; species Cyrtonyx montezumae. The sequence goes on along the minus strand of NW_027072095.1, from coordinate 309,992 downwards.
GGCTCGTTCCTGTGTCCTGGTGGCTTCCTCGGCCGCACGCCGCTGCTGGCATCCCTCGCACACTGAGAAGCTCCGGTGCCACTGACAGCCAGGGTCGAGCTCCGACGGACGCCGGCCACAATCCGAGCACACCCGGCAGTTCTGAGGGGCAGAGGCACATCAAGGTGGGAGGGAGGGGGTCCAGGCACCCCAGCGCTCCCCCCAAAAAGCGAGGACGGGGCTGCAGGGCGCACCTTGCACTTCCAGGAATCAGCGGGGACGCCCTCGATGGCCGGCTCCATGCAGAAGGTGTGGTAGCCCTTGTCGCACGCCTCGCACACCAGCATCATGGAGTCCTCACCGGGCTGCCTGCGGGGCACGGCGGGGACGTCAGCCCCCTCCTTCCACCCTGCACCCATCCCCAGTGTGAGGAGTCACGACAGTGTGGGGGGGGGGGGGGGATCCTCACCTGCAGGTCTGGCACACTTTGCACTCGGGACACTGCCACCCCGAGCGTTTGTGGGGCGTCAGGGTGATGTCCAGGCAGGAGCCGTGGTAGTGCTGCCCGCAGCTGGTGCAGAAGAGCAGGTCCCGCAGCTCGCCCGGCCCGTCGCACACCACGCAGCGTGCGTCCTCTGTCACGGGACAGGCAAAGATCAGCGACACCAGTAAAGACCAGCAGCCGGTCCCAGTGCTGGATTCTGCCCCCGTGCACCCCCGGCTCCTCACTGATGAGGCAGAACCCAACACCAACGCACCCATCTGCACCGCCTCGGCCACGTGCTCCGGACACAGCAGCCGCAGAGTCTTCATGGACTGGAAGGAGCCGCCGGCAGCGGCGCAGGGGAAGTGGTAGAAGCGGGGGCAGCCGGCCGCCCGGCACGGGATGGTGGCCCCCATCCGCCGACAGTGTTCACATTTCTGCAAGCAGAGCGGGCAGAGCTCAGGGCCGGAGGGGGGGGAATGCTGCCCGTGCCTTGGTGGTGGGTCCAGGCTGAGCTCCCACGCCCCCACCCCCCCCCCCACCCCTTGCCCTCCCCTGCTCACCTGTGAGATCCCTGAGAAAACAGCTCTCCCCACACCGGTCAGCCCCACTGCGTCCTGCTCCACGCCAGCGGACCAGGCTGCGCAGCAGCGGTGAACCCAGCAGTGCCCTGTGGGAGGGGGGGGTTATCAGGGGCGGGAGCCCCAAGGGGAATGAAGGACAGTGGGGGGGGAGGATCTCGGAGTGACCATGGCTCACTGGGGACTATGAGATGAGGGGACCCAAAGGGGACTGCGGGATGAGGGGAGACCCCAATAGGGTACCATAGGAAGAGGGGCGATCGAAGAATCGCAGAACGAGGGGCAATCCCAGGGAGACAGGGGATAAGGGGATCCCTGAGGGCACTGCAGGACAGAAGGGGATCCAAGGGGTCCATGGGATGAGGGGGACCCAAGGGGTACCACAAAACGATGGGAGAACCCTGGAGCCCAGGGGATGGGGAGAACCCCAAGGGGATCCCATGTTGGGACCACGCTCACCCGTCGGCTCGAAGAGCTGCACCGCTGACACCCGCTCGGAGAATCCAATCTGTGCCAGGCCACCACCCGGCGCTCCCAGCTCCGGGGGGGCCTCACTGGGACCCTCATGGGGCTGCTGCCCCCTCAGCCTCTCCAACCAGTCGGGCGCCGGCTCGAAGCGCTGCAGCTCCCGCTGCCCGTGCGGGCTCCAGTCCCCACAGTTGCAGAGGGCGCAGCGGCGGGCTGGCGTGCTGCAAGAGACAGAGGGCATAAGGGACACGCAGAACTCCCCCCCCACACACACCCCCCCCCCCCCAAACCTCCCCCCCTCACCTCCCAGCCTCGCCAGGCCGCTCGGCGTCCGCGCTGCTCTCCAGCTCCGGCCCCACAGACGCTCCTTCGGGGGGTTTCAGGGGGTCCCCCTCGGCGCTACCCATCTCCTCCGAGGACGCGGCCGCGTCGGCTGCGGGGAAAGCGGCCATCAGGAACGGACACCCTCGTGCCATGGGGTGGGGGGGGGGGCTGAGGACCCCCCCCTCACCCCCCATACACACACAGCACCCTGGCACGCGCTCACCTGGCGCATCCGCCTCCTTGTCCTCGCTGGGCGGTTTCTGTTCGTCCATCCTGCGTCCCTCCGGAGAGCCCGCAGCTGCCAGAGCACAAAAGCCATGAGTTGGGGGGCTGGGGGGGGCTACAAAGCCATCCTGGCTCCCCCCCCTCCCCCCACCTCCCCAAGAAGGCACAGGAAGGATCTCGGGTTCATATTCCCAGGGGTCTCCCTGAGGCCCCCTGCCCCGTCCCTGCATCAACCACCAGCGATCAGTTCACGTGGGCAGGGGGTCCCCGAGACCCTCTGCCCCACAAAGACCGACCCCCCCCAACCCCAGATCCTCCCCCAAGGACCCCCAGGTTGGGGTGGGCACAACACAGTGATATCTGAGGAGTGAAAACAACAGTACAGTGTATGTAGGGCAGCACAGTCGTCCCCCCCCCTCCTCCCCCCCCCCACCAACCAGGCCATGCGGATCAGGGACCTCGATAAAGACAGGGAGCAGACCCCACCCCACTCCCCCCCAGCACGTGTGGGTCACCAGGACCCCCCCACGGAGCCACCAGCACGCTCCCACAGGGGACACAGACACATGGGCTGCGTGGGGCAAAGTGCCCCAGCACAACCAGTGCTACACTGAGGGGGGAGGGGAGAGCAGAAAAGAAGAGGGTGGGGGGCATGGTGACAACAGGAAGACCCCCCTCCCCCCCCAAAAGGAAGCATCAGCGTGCCTCAGTTTCCCCAGGGGGCAGCGCTGACCCACAGACACCCCTCCCCCCCCATGGGACCACAAGGGCCATGTGGCAGAGCCATGTGGGCAAACCCCACCGCAGCACGGGGCAGTGGGGCAGAACACATTGGGGGGTGGGGGGGAGCAGCGTACCCCCACCCCAACACTGTATTTCCAGGCAAGAAGACCCCAAAACGCCCCAAATCACAGCGAGAAGCAAGAGCACGGCCCCATGGGGGGGGGGGGGGGGGGGGGGGGGGAGGGGGGCAGCCGGGAGTCGGCCCCAAAACTCCAAAAGGGGAAAGGCCCCCACCCTACCGAGCCCCGGGTGGGGGTCCCCACGCCCCGAACCCCCACACACACCGGGTGGGGGGGGGGGGGGTGGTCCCGCTGGGAGGCACAAGGTTCGCATGGGGGGGGAGGGGGGGGGCTGCAGGATTTGGTTCGGGGGTGGACGGGAGGGGCTGCGTGGGGTCACCCTACAACCCCTCCCCCCCAACCCCTCATCCCGGTGATTTCCCCCCCCCACAACCCGGCCCCGGTACACCCCCAGCGCAGCCCCGCACCCTTCGGAAAGGCCTCAGCGCCCACCGAGCCCGGAGACGGCGGGAGGGGGCACAAACCACGACCCTCCGCTCCCCCCACACTCCTCCGGACCCCCCCCGTCCCCCCGGGCCCCCCCCGCAGCCCTCCAGGCCCCACAGCCCGGGCCGCGGCCTACACCGGGCACCGGCACCACAGGGCCCGGCGCGGCCGTACCTACGCTCAAACGGCGGCGGCGGAGCGGCGGGAGAGGCCCTCACCCCGCGGGGCAGCGGCCATCACCGGGGAGAGGGGGAACCGGGAACGGAACCGAGAGCGGAACCGGAGCGAAGGCCTCAAAACGGGGCCCGGACACAAAGAGAGCCCCGGGCCCGCGCTCCGGGCTCCGCCGCCGGGAAGGCCGCACCGCCGCCCCTCCGTGCGCGTGTCCCCGTCCCCCGCCCCCCCCTCCCCGAGCTCCGGTTGGCGGCGGCGCGGCCCCGTTACAACGCGCGGTGCGGCCCCGGGGGCGGCGGCGGCGGCGGAGCGGGGACTTTTCCCTTCCGGGGAGCGGAGTGGGGGGGGGGGGGGGAAGCGGAGGGGAAAACGGAGAGAGCGGAGAAAATAAGGAGGGGGGGGGGGAGGACACGGAATTCCCCCCCCCACCCCCCGGTGCCGCTCCGTCGGTTCGCGGTTCCTTACCCGCCCTACCGGGCCCCGGGAGCGGGGCGGGAGGTGGTCCCCGGTGCGGCCATTTCTAAAGGAAAGGAGGTCCCGAGGTCCCGGTTCGGACCGCCCCGCCCCGCTCCGCCGGGGACCGCTCCGCTGTCCGGGCTGGGGGCGGGGGGGGGGGGGGGCCGCGCCCGCACTACTTAACGGCGGCGGAGGAAAAGAAGGGGGGGGGGGTTCGGGCGGAGGGAGACGGCGCGGGGAGGGCGCGGCGCTGCGGCTGCAGGGGGAGGGCCGGCTCGGGCCGCAGCGCCGCGCTGTGCCGGGAGGGATCCCTCCGCCGGACTTAACCCCGGCGGCGCCGGAGCGGGAGGAGCGCACGTGGGCGCGGGGTGGGATGGGAGGAGGCGGCAACGGACACCGGGAGTGGGGGAGGGGGGCGGGGTCTCGTGGTGCCGGGTGAGTTCCGGTGATCCGGTTCCGGTGTTGCGTGCTCCCCTGCTCGTGGTTTTGGGGGTTCTTGAGTCAGCCCGCGCGTGTCCGTGGGATACGGGTGGGTTCGGTGTTGTGAGAGCTGGGAGCCTTCCCGGGATAAGGGGAGGCGGGGACCGACACGCTCATGGCCACGCGTGTCCGTGGGGTGAGGGGATCCAGCGTTGGGAGCGATGACGGGCAGCAACAGGAGCTGCCCCGGGACGCTGGAAGCCGGCTTAACTCGTGGCCACGCGTGTCCGTGGGGTTACGCGTCGGGAGCCACGAACGGCGGCTCCAGGAGCCCACGCCGGACGGTGGGTGCTGTGGGTCGACCCCACTCGCGTCCATCTCGCACGGTACGGTGCGGGGAAGGGGGAAAGCAGCTCCCGGTTGACATGAATGGGCACGGCCCCTCCCGCACTCCACCACGTGCCTCCTCCCTGCACCTAATGGGTAATTAGCCGCAATTATCCCCCCCCCCCCACCCCGGGTAACCGGATGGAAACTGCAGCTCCGAGTCGTCGTCGTCCCCCCCCCCCCCCCCCCAGCGCGTGGGTTTAGGGCTCTCCGGGTCCCTCCTCACCCCACGCCCGGCTCCAGCTGTTCCCACGTAAAACGCTTCATTTGGGAACTCCCCCCGCAAAGAAAAGCCGCCGCAGTGACCCGGGGAGGTGCTGCGGGAGCTCAGCCTGCTGCCGTAGGATTTGTCCTCCTACTCCCATCTCCTGCCCCGGGTCACCTGGGGACAACGGGACATCAACCCCGGGGTCCACCGCGCCGCCCCCCCCCCCCGACCGAGCTCTCTTTGGCCGAGGAATTTCCGCCCCCCCCCCCCTTTCAGACACACACTCATTAGACCTCACGTTCATCTCTCGCTCGGGGATTGACCTGGGGTGACCGCAAGGACCCCACAGTGCTCTGCAGGGACAGTTCCACCCTTCTCCCCCCCCACCACCCCCCACCACCCCCTCCATGGGCAGAGCAGCACCCTCTGCATTGTGCCCCCACTCTCATGGGGAGCTGTGACCCCACAGATCCCAAACCCCACAGCGGAGGGGCAGCTCTGTCCCACACCCCCTCCCAGCACAAGGACAGGGGGTGCTCAGAGCCCAGGACCCCTCCCCCCCCCCCCCCCCCCACAGCCCCATAACGTCACCAGCTTCCCTCTACCCCCCCCTCCGCCCCCAGCCCTGCCCACGGCCACCACTTTGCCGTGGGTGCACAGGGGGTGCGTGGGGTCACCTCCATCTCTGTCACACGTGTTGCCAAGGAGGGGACCTGTAGGACTTCTGCTTCACGCTGTGGGATCACAGCGCTCCACGAGGGTCCCCCCCTCAAAATAGTGCTCGGGGGGGGAGGGAGGGTTACCTGGCAGCCCCCCATCACCTCCAGCCCCATGGTGGGGGGGTGTGAGATAGAGCCCTGCAGAGAGGCGGACGCAGCCGTTACCCCACATCACCTTCGAGGGAATATAGCACGATGAGGGCCCCCAGCCCCGTGGGCAAGACTCCACTCGTGCCCCATACCTCGGGGTGGGTGTGGGGGGTCAGAGCGGGGCGGGCGGGCGCAGCACACAGCGCTATAAAGGCGCAGCGCCGCGGGGGGGCGGTGCCACCGCCACTACACCGGGAGCGCCGCGTGACCACAACACCGCCCGCCCGCCGCTCCCATTGGCCAGGAGGCGGCTGGTGGGCGGGGCTAAGAGTTGGCGCATGCTCGCTGGCCGCCGCGGCTCCATTCATGAAAACGGAGAGGAGCGGAGAGCCACGTGGTTGCAGCACACCTGCGGGAGCCACGCGGGAGGGCGACCGCATCGTGCACCGCCTCGCCCTCAGGGACCCCACCCCCAACTCCATATCCATCCGTACGCCCACCCACAGCTCTTCCAGGGTCGTAGATTCTCTTTATTTACCAAAACAATTAAATATTAACATTATTTTTTTTAACAGAAGTGGTTAAAAGCGCGTTCGCCCCTCCGCCGCCCCCCCCCCCCCCTTCCGCCGCGCTGTGAGGCGGGCGGTGCCGAGCGCATTTATATTAACATTTATAAATAGAAAAATAAAACTCTTAAAGGGGGGTTGGGGTTAGCGGTTAGCGTGGGTTAGAGCTGGGCCCCCCCTCGTGCCCATGGCACACACGGGAGTGGGGTCTCCCGCAGCACTGAGCCACGTGGGGACAGGGACCCCCCCCCCGTGCCAGCAGCAAGTGGGTGTGAGTTCACTAAACCCACTCTGAGGTGGATTTGGCCTCGATGCAATGGCCCCAGCCCCATCCACAGCAGTTAATAAAGCAATAAATACAGGGGGAGCTCAGGGTTGGGGGGGGGCAGGGTGTGGGGCTGAGCTGCGGTCCCTGTGCTGCCCCTCAGTCACCCCAAGCAGCACCCACCTGGGGGGGCACCCATCCTGGGGACAGACACCTGAGGACAAGGGGAATCCTCCTGTGAGGAGGGGACACACCTGAGGGCGGGGAGGTGGGGGACGGGGACACCCGAGGGGCACCCACTCGAGGAGTCCCCACCTGAGGGGCCCCCACCCCGAGAACGCCCACCTGGGGGCTCCCAATGAGAGGTGCCCACCTGGGGGACCCCCCTCACTGCAGGCCCCCCTCCTCACCCCCCGCACGCCCACCGGCTCCGAGCACCTAGATCCGGGCTGTGCGTCCCCGGGAGGGGCTGTCCCTACCCCCCCGCCCCCTCTCGGCCCAGCACTCCGCGTGCCAGGCGGTACAGCAGCCGCGAGTACCAGTGCACCCCCACCTCGGGCACCGTCCCGTTCCCCGGCTCGGGTCGGGCGGGCAGCAGCGAGAGGAGCCCGTGGAAGAGCCGCAGCGGAGCGAAGGCGCGGTGCGCCCAGCGGTGGCTCTCCAGGACGGCGTAGCAGGATGCCAGCACCCCGTTCACCAGGAGGGTCCCGTGGGAGGTGAGCGGGGCGAACACCCCGACCCCTTCCTCCCTCGACACCCGCAGCACCTTTGCAGGGAGCAACCCCTTGTCCCCGTGGGCCAACACCGCGTCCCCAGGGCGGAGCCGACGGGCGAAGACGGGCAGGAACGCGGCGGAGCCGTTGGAGACCCCGCGGGCGGCGAAGACGAGATGGGACGGGGTGAGCAGCAGACGGAGCGCCGGAGCCACCGTCTCGATGGCCACGAAGGACGCGCGTTGGCCGAGGTCGCGGTGCAGGAAGAGCAGCACTTGGGTGGGCACCAGGCGCCCGCCCGGTTCGGCTCCCAGAACCCAATCGCCCCGGCGAAGTTCGGCCAAACCGCGGCGCTCACCGCTCCGCAGCGTCACCGTGGCGTGGCCGGGGAAGCATCCACCGGTGCGGATGGCCAAGGAGTTATCTGGGGGGGGGGGGGAGTGGGGAGAATGGTGTTTATGTATTGGGGGACGTCCCCCGGAGGAGCTGCTCCAACCGGACCCAGAACAAAGCGGGCATTTTCCGACCCCACCCCCACGCCCCGGGGTTCCTGTGTGCAGAGCCCCTTTTGTCCGCCCGCACTGATGTCCTTTGTTCCGCTGCTGGGGACGGTGACATTTAGGGCCACTTTCGTTTTCTGTCGCTCCTGGGCCGGATGGACGGATGGGGACTGCGGGGACTGTCGGCCGGAGCGGCCGCGGGGTGGGGGCTCCACCTACGAACTGTGTTCAGTGCCCACGTGGGAGCTGAGCCTGGGGGGAGGGGGGGGGCGGCTGCGGTTGTGCCAAATTTGGGGGTGGGACAATAGGATTTTTGCCAATCCGGCGGCCACAGAGCGTAGGGGGAGCCGGGCTGGGGCCGAGCAGAGCCGGAGCAGTGGGGCTGCGAGCATCCCACGCGGCTCCGGGATGCCAGAGGGAAACAGAGGGTGCTGTGGGGCCACGGGTCGGGGTCTTCAGCCCTCCCCCAGCCCCGTACCTGCTCTGACGGAGACGTGGATGTGCGCTTTGGATTCGTAGTAGACCCAATCGAAGCCGGCCTCCACAGCCAGCCGCGCCAGCATCCCGTACTTGTGGCGGTCCCGATCCGACGTGGTGATGTCCAGAGCCCGGCCCTCGTAGTGCAGAGAGTCGGGGAGGTGGTGGCCGTCCTCGTCCCAACCCTCCGTCACCCTCAGCCTCACCCCCGGCCACATGTTCATCACAGCGATGGCCAAGGAGTTCACCCTCTCCTTGCAGCGCTGGAGGGGGGGGGGGACATCAGCAATATTGTGACCCCCACTGCTCTGCAGGACCCTACGCACCTCAGCGTTCTGTAGGACCTTACAAACGCTCCGGCCCTACATGGGATGGAGGGCGGATGGACATGTGGGGTTTGGAAGGAGCCGGCCCAGGGGGGATGCAGGCTGGGGGAAAAGGGGGGGGGCACAGATGGTGCCCCTACCCCTCAGAGGGGCACAGCCGAGCTGCCCCCCCTGGGTTGAATATTAACACACCCTGAGGGGCCGCGGTGGTGCCCACGCAATGGGGCGGAAAGGGCACGGGACAGTGCTGGGAGTCACCTTCCCCACAGCCATGGGGTGACTGATTAACCCAACCCGGAGGGGGGCTGACAGAGCTGGGGGGTGCAGCCAACCTGAACCAGCCCCACAGCGGCACTATGGGGCTCAGTGGCAGGTCTGGGCAGGACGAGTGCAGCTCCCACAGTGCAGGGGGACAAGACTGGAATCCCATAAGGGTGACACTTTGGGGTCCCACCCCACGGCTCTGGGGCGGCCGCGATGATGTGGAGTGTGGGGGGCAGAGCCCGTTCCCCCACCGCAGTCAGTGGGGTCGTGGTATCTCACGATGCCCCGGTGCCCCCCGGTCCTCCGTGCAACAAAGCCGCTCCCGGGGGCTCGAGGCCGCGGGGGCGGCAGTGCGGGGCCCGGTCCCGGAGCGGCCCGGCCCGGGGGGGAACCCGGCATGCGGCGGGGGGGCAGGAATGCACCCGGCCCGGCCCGGCCCGGCCCGCCGACAATAGGCTCCTTCCAGCCCGGCGCTGACCTCAGGCTCCGGGAATGCTGGAACGGCCACAAAGGGCTCTTTCAGCCGCCCGCACCCCCGGGCCCGGCTCGGTGCCCGCGGTCCACCGGGCACCACCGGCCCGGCCCCGCCGCCCCCCACCCCGCCCCGGTCCGGGGGAACCGCCTGGACCACTCGCAGCATCCCCCGTTGCCATGACGACCGCGCAGCCGCCCCTCTCCATGACAACACGGAGCATCGCGCCGGGGCGATGCGCAGCCCAGGACCCCCCCCATCCTCAAGGGGGGGCTCCCCGGTCCGCCCCCTCCGCGTGGTCCCTCCCCGGGGTCGGGCGAGTGCAGGAGCTCCCGGGGACCCTCAGGGACCCCCGGTATTGCGCTACCCGTTAAACCCCGATGTGGGTCCTCAAAGCCCCACCGGGAGCGCTCCGGTGCTGCCACGCTGGGTGCGAATGGGGGGGAGGGGTTCAGGAGGAGGCACCGGGAGGGCCCGCGCCCCCCGGGGTGGGTCGGGGTTCCCCAGGACCTTTTCAAGCTCGTCCCCTCCCGCCCCCATTCCTCCGCCCCGCGCCCCCGGTCCCGTTCGCAGCCCCCACCTCGGTCATGAGTCGGTCCGCCCCGGTGTTCTCCTCGTCCTTGAAGATGATGTCGGGGTTGTAGTTGGGCACCAAGTCCCTGAATCGTTCCGACCCCCGCAGCACTTTGCCCTCCGCCCTCCCGCTCGCCCCCAGCGTCTGCTCGGGGACGTTGGGCACGAACTGTTTGTAGAGCAGCGGGGACAGCTGCCGCCGTCCGAACCGCCGCCGCCCCACCGGACCCCGGCCCGGTCCGCAGCACAGCACCGGGGCGGCCAGCAGGAGGGCGAGCAGGGCGAGCGGACCGCACCGGGGCATCCCGGGGCTCTGCGGCCCTCGTTCAGTCACCGGGGCCGCGGGGGGGTCGGAGCGGGCATGGCACCGGCGGGGCGGCCCCGGGGCTTTTAGAGGGTCCCGGTGCGCGGGGGCGGGCCGGCGGCGTTTCCTTCTCACACCCACGGGCCCGGGATCCGAGCTCGGGTGGGACCCGTGAGCCCCGCGCTGCCCCCGGGGCCGCCACCCACTGCGGTGCGGTCCCGGTGGAACCCCGCAGTCGATGTAGATCGGGAATCAGCACCGGGCACTGCCCCCCACCGGTACCGGCACCGACACCGGCACCGCCCCTGCACCTCTCCCCACTCTCCCCCCCCCGCCGCTGTACATGAACCCTGCGCTCCGGTACCGGATCCGTTCCTCTCCCCCAGCACCGGTAACCGTACCCTTTTCTCCTTATCCGCTCCCCACTCCCGGTACCGGAATCCCCTTCTCCTTATCCTAACCCCACGCTCGGGCACCGGGGCCGGTTCCCCTCTCCCAGCACCGGGACCGGGACCTCCTTTTTTTCCCTTATCCCTATCACAGCACTCCGGTACCAGCCCCGTCCTCCACTCCCGGTACCGGGATCCCCTTCTCCTTATCCTATCGCAGCTCTCCCGTTGCTTATCATCGCACTCCGGCACCGGGGAACCCCTTTTGCTGTCACCGCTCCCGGTACCGACACCTCTCCCCGTCCCCGTCTTCCGGCACCGCCGTTATCCCACCACTGCACCGCCGGTACCGACGCTCCCCTCCCCCCGGCACAGCCCCGCTACCCGGACCCCCTTCCCGGTGCAGTCCCGATCCCGCCGCTCTCTCCGATCCCCGGTATCGGTACCGCTGCCCCTTCTGGGACTCCCCCGGGCCGGGTGCCCCCCACCCGCGGCCGCTCCGCTCCGGCACTGGGCAGCGGCTCCGGGTCCCCACGGCTCCGCCTCGGAGCGGCGGCCGCAGCCCATCCCTCGGGGCCGCCCCCACGGGACTGCGCTGCCCGGGACGGCCCCTCCGGGTCCGGGGTCACGGGCAACCCCACGACAGGTTCATGTCACCCCCCCAGGACCGGACCGTGCCACCCCCCCCCCCCTCCCGGTCAGGGACCCTCAGACACACTCAGGTGCACCCAAGGGTGCCCAGAGCCCAGGGGAGGGCAGGAGGGGGTGCAGTCCGGGAGCAGAGTGGTGGGCCCCCCCGTTTCCCCCCCCCCCCCCCCGGTGCCAGTCCAGGGTGAGGGGGGAGAGGGGAAAGCGGGCACTGATGGCCTCATTTCCTGCTATATAAACCCAGTTTCCTGCACTTCCTGCCCTGCCCCGGTCCGTGGGTGGGGGCAAGGACCCCCCCAGCCTGGGGGGGGTGGGGGGAGGTCAGCTTGGCACGGCCCCAAGCTGAGCAGGATGGGTGGGGGGGGCCGGGGCTGTTCCTGGGCAATCACACTGGGGCAGTGCGAGCCCCCTCCCCTGGAGCCCCCATGCCGCTGGAGAGGGGGGGTGAGTTTGGGGCAGCTCAGCCCACCTCAATTCCCACAGCCAGAGCCCCCCAGCACCCACGGGGGGGCGTGGGGGGGGGTGGGAAAAATGGACCCACGAATTGCAGGAGCTGCCCTCACCTTCAACCCTTCCCCGAGCAGCTCAGCCACAGCCAGGAAGAGTGTTAATAGTGAGCCCTGGGGGGAGGGAAGGAACACGACCCCCCCCCCCCCCCCAAAAAATGGCACTGAGCCCTGAGCCCCTCCCAGCACCGCCCTGAGATGGAACAAAACCCATTCCATTATTCCTTTACATTAAAAAAATGAATTAAAAATAATACATAAAAAAGAAAACCACAGAGGTTTTGTTTATTGCTGCAAACACGGTAACAGAGACCTGAACAACTCATCACGGGGGGGACAACCCGTGCCCCCCCCCCAACCCCTGCAGCCCCACAGCAACACAGGGAGCGGGGCAGGTGGAGCCATGGGGGCAGAGGGGCTTCCCTTTAGGGTCACAGAGGTGAGGGGAGAGATTTAAAACCAAATAACTGGGGCAGCACTGGGGAGAAGGGGGGGGAAATGAGGTATGTAAAGGAGGGGGGGGGGGTTGCAACCAGCACAGCCCCCCCCCCCAAGGGGTCTGTAATGGGGACATGGCTCAGTAGTGCAACAGACCGCAACGGGGCAGATGGGGATGGGGTGAGGCCCCCCCCCCCCCCCCCCGCGGTCCCAGCTCTCCTGATGGGGCTTCAAAACCCACATAGCACCGTGGGACCACGGGGGGGGGGGGAGGGGGGGGGTCCACGCTGCAGAGGGGACACCCCCACAGCTTCAACAGCGCTCTCCTTGGAGCCGGGAACGCGGGACGGGCAGCGGCAGTTTGTGCAGACCTGGGGGGGGGGGAGGGGGAAAGTGTGAGAAAGGGGAAGGGGGGGAGAAAGAAAACGCGCCCCCCATGTTCCCCCCCCCCCCCCCCTCACCGAAGGCGCGGATGAGCTCCTCCTGCACAGCCCACGTCACCCGCTTCACCAGGCAGAGGGTGGTGAGCGCCGCAAAGCCCATGTTGTAGAGGAACACGATGTAGAAGTTCCCCAACCAATTAAAGCGGCCGAAATCCCCCAGGAGATCGAAGCGAGTGATCCCTGCGGGACACAGACGGGGGCTGGGGGGGTCAGGGAGAGCCGGATCGGGGGCTGCCCCCCCCCTCCCCAACCTTCTCCCCCCCCCCCAGATGGCAGCCCTGCAGCTCACCCAGCGTCCTGGAGAAGACGGGCAGCGCGGAGCTGAGCACCAGCAGCGAGACGCAGTTCCCAATGATCTGGGGAGGAGAAGAGGTGCTGCCCCACGGCACTGCCCCACAGCACTGCCCCATTGTGGGGGGAGGGGGGCTCTCACCTTGGTCAGGGGGGTGTCCTGCCTCTCGGGGAGCAGCCGTGTGAATAGGGGGGAACTGTAGAAGCCCACCACAGAGGAGAGCATCAGGTAACTGCGGGGGGGGTGTTAAGGAAAGAACAGAGGGGACAGCGCAGGGACGGCCACCGCTGCCCGAACAAAGGATACAAGATGAGGACAACCTGCAGCGCAGCTCCGAAGGGACCCAGGATGGAGAAGGAGACCTGGCCCAGGGACGTGTCCTGTGGGAGGGGGCACGTGGAAGGGGCTGCCCCGTGGATGGGGGTCCCCGTTGTACCCCCCTCCCGTCCCCCTTCCCTGGGTACCTGCATGCCCCGCGGCATCGCGGCGTCATCCAGCAGCAGCTCCAGGACGTGGAAGCAGACGATGAGCACTGAGATGCCCTGAGGAGGAGGAAGAGGAGGGATTTAGGGCATCCATAGGGCACTGTGACACCCGTGGGGAGGGGGACACGCACCGTCAGTGCCAGGAGGCCCAGCATGGCCAGGGGGTAGCCCAGGTTCCTCTGCCAGGGCGACGCTCGGTGCCGCAGCTCTGTAGGAATCACGTTACCACCCCACCCCACTGCGGACGCTCCTGGGAAACCAGTGCTCCCAGTGCTCCCCTCAGCTCCTCACCCAGTTTCTGCCTCTTGCTCCGGATGCTGAGGAGTTGCTCCTGCAGCAGTGCCACGTTCAGGTCCAGCCAGCAGGACGCCCTGCCTGCAGCGGGGGGGGGACGGCGTGGGGTTCGTGGGGTCCCCATGGGCACCCAGCTCCATCCCCCCCCCCCCACTCGTGGGTACCCACTAGATGTGATCCTGCGGGACACAGCGGCCTCCTCGAACATCGTGCAGCTCAGCTGCTCATCCAGGTCCTCCAGGAGCTGGGGATGGGCAGATGCCATCAGGGACACACGTGTCATGGGGTTGGGGACACCGAGACCCCAACCTGCAGCAGTGGGGTCGTGTAGGGGACAGCTTACCCGGGGCTTCACCAGCAGCTTCCCGGTGACGGTGAACATGGTGGAGAGACCAAAGGGGGTACACACTGCGGTGGGGGGGAGGTAGAGAGTGAACCCCAGAACCCCTCCCTGTGGCACCAGCGGGGCCCCACCACCCCGGCTTGGGACTGGGAGCCGCGCCCTGGTCCCATCCCAGCACTCACACAGCAGCAGCAGCACGCCGAAGAGAGAGATGCAGGAGTAGAGGTAGGGCAGGTAGCACTCCCAGAGGTCTGTGAAGAGCGTGGGGGATGGGGTCAGGACCCAGCAGGGCCCCCCCCCACCGCGTTCAGCCCACAGCTGTCCCAACAAAACCCCCCTCCCCCCCACGCCCCCCCAGCACCCACCGTAGAGGGACTGCCGGCTGGCAGCGTCGTTACCGGCGATGGCAGAGGCCACCCAGACCATGCCCAGCACCAGCAGCGTCAGCAGCAGCAGCACCACCGACGTCTCGTACACGCGGGCCATGATGCCCTGCAGGACCACGATCAGCGCAGAGCCCACAGCACGGGGCAGGGGACGGCACCTGCGGGGCCGCGTACCTTCCTGGATCCCGCAAAACCCTCCGACTCGGTGAAGAAGTAGGCGAAGGGCATGAGGAAGACGAGGGACAGGTTGGAGAAGAGGAAGACCAAGTTCCAGAGTCCTGGGAGGGAGGAAGGAAGGGGGGACAGAATGGGGTGAGGTCCCAACGTAGGGTGGGGGGGAGCCCCCCCGGTGTGGGCTCAGCACCACCCCAAGCACCCACCGTGGATGAGGGACCCGTTCAGCCACTGGATGTAGTAGTTGTGGGGGAAGGAGAGCAGCACCTCGTTGCTGATGATGGAGAAGGGGAGCAGCAGCACAGCACCCAGCGCCACGGCCAGGGTGAAGGTGCACAGCCCCAACCTGTGGGGGGGGACCCCCTGTGGGTGTCAAAGCCCAAGGTCCCCCCCCGGGGGATCGGGGAACACAGTGTCCTGGTCGGACAGGGAAGGGAAGAGGGATGGGAGGAACATACGCAATCCTGTTGACTGCAGCATCCTCATCATCGTGCACTGTGGAGGAAGAGAAACACATGAGCAGGAAGGCTCCCTGCTTATTCCCCCTTCTGAGTCCTCCCCCAAACCCTCTCCCCGCTGCAAACAAAGCCGCAGAACCCACAGGAGCTCTGCGTGGAGGTGGGGCTCCTCTCCCCACACCCCCCCTCCCCCCACCACAAGGAGGTGCCGCAGTGGGATCGGGGCAAGGAGCAGCCTGGGGGGGGGTCAGTTGGGTGAACCCTCCTACCTGCTGCGAAGTCCGTCTGCTTCTTGAAGTGCCTTATGATGAAGTGGCAGAGGATGTAGAGGGTGGCGAAGAGCAGGGCACAGATCTGCAGGCACAGCATCACGGGTGACCTCAGAGAGCAGCACTCCCCCCTCCCGGGAACGCCGGCAGCCCCATGTCCCATCAGCTCCCCCCTGTTTTGTTTTCCTGACCCTATTTGCCCTCCCCAGACGTGGGTGGGGGACCCACTGGGTGCTCACAAGCTGTCCCCTGTGAGCTGAGAGCACAACGTGAGCAGCAGCAGCCCCAGCTCAGCCCAGCAGAGCCGCACCAAACACCCCAACCCTGCAGCCCTCGCACCAGCACAGTGCCAGCACCCAGCGGGGCTGCAGGAACAGCCTTGAGCTCAGCACCAAGGCCGACTGCTCTCTATCTGTCCCTCCCACCCCACCCCCGCCCGCCCGCTGAGCTCCGGCCCCAAGCAGACAGCGTTCGAGGAACACTGTGACCTTTCATCCCCCGTGGGTACACGGTGGGACAGGGAAAGGTCACCTGAACCCAAAGCCTTGGCACCGGCACCTCCCTCCTGCCTGGGTGTCCTTCACACTGGGGGCTCGGTTGGGGGTCCCTGGGGGTGGGGGTCTCCGCAGGGGGGTGGTACAAAGCCCTGAGATCAGCCAGGCTCTGGGCACCGCAAGGATTATCCATCCCAGTGCCCCCTCGTGCTGAGGGAAGCACCCTGTGCTGTGTGTGTTTGCTCAGTGGGCTCTGAACACCTCCTGCACTCAGCAAAGGAGCGAAGGAGGGGTTTCATGGGGACACCCACGAGAGAGCAGAGTCCTGGCTGCAGCCCGGCTCAAGGTGAGGGCTCCCAGCTGATGTAAGCACGGGGCAGAGCTCCACAACGTGGCCCGGGAAAGTCTGAAAGGTCGGGTGTGCTCCACGCTGGCGGAGCTGAGCGGGCGTTCCTGGGAGAGGTTCAGCACTGCAGGGACGCGTGGCTCTGACTGTCCCAGAAGGCCCCTGGGAGATTTCAGGGCTGTGACACGTCCATCTCTCCACACCTTTGACCCACGGGTGCCACAGTTGGCAGAGCTGGGACCAGAGCTGCTCCCCTGCGTGGTGCCTACAGTTGTGTGTGTGTGGGGGGGGGTCTCTGCCCGCTGACATTGCCACGGAGCACCATGGGAGCAGATGGTGGTATGGGGGTGAGGAAGGAGCTGTGGGCAGCTGGCATGGGTATGGCTCAGCTGAGACACTGCTGCAAAACCAGGCACTCTTGGCACTCCCACCAAGGACCCAGCGCCGGTGCAGGAGAGCTCCAGGGTCTGAGTACTGCGGGACCCCAGAACCAGCCCAGAGTGCCTCCCTGCCCCATAGAAAGGCCGAGCCCAGAGCTCAGCACTGCCTCCCTCACACCCCGGACCCCATTCCGTCCCACATCCACGGCCCTTTGGGAAATGAACAGGGCCAGGGGGTCTCTCATGGGTCCGAGGGTCCCCGCCCACCCCCGGCTCCCCTGGCCCGGCCAAGCCCTGCTATCTGCGGGCACACAGCGGTGCGGTGCAGCTGCGGCCACGATAAGGCCCGGGCGTGGGGCACAGCCCCGGAGCTGCCACCGGGAGCACAGGGAGCTCCACCCCTCCAGAGAGACCCCGACCCCAGCGGGACCCCCGCACCCAAACTCACGATGCATTCGCGGATCCGTTCGTGGAAAAGCTGCTCCCGCACGGCCAGCGCGTCGAGCTCCACAGGGGCCATGGGGCGGAAAGCATGGCCGGGAAGGGCCGAGCTGAGCCGAGCCGAGCCGGGTCAGGGCAAGGCGGTTGACCGGGTCAGAGCCGAGCAGAGCCGAGCAGGGCCGAGCAGAGCCGAGCAGGGCCGAACCGAGCCGAGCAGGGCCGAACCGAGCCGAGCAGAGCCGAGCAGAGCCGAGCCGAGCAGAGCCGAGAAGAGCCGAGCGCCGAGCCGCCCGCGGCAATAGGCAGTGAGGCCACGCCCCCTGCTCCCTACTATGTATCCGCTGCACCACCGCCCGGAAGGGCCCCGCCCCGCTCCTCATTGGTTGTCAGCTCTGAATGAGGCGTCGCTCATTGGCTGACGGCCGCGCGGGCGGAGCCCATTGGCTGAGCGCGCAGCCCCTCTCACGCCCGGCGCACGCGTTCATTGATGCCCCGCGGGACCCCCCCGGGTCCGGGAGGGGTGAGGAGACGGCCCCGGCTCGGCCCCCCTGCAGGGAGGAAACAGCACTGAGCCGCTGCTCCAGCACTAATCCCTTGGCCAGAGATAATCCCCAGAGCCCGTAATCCTCCCCCCCTCCCCCGCCACCAGGAATAGGAGGGGGCCCCGGGCAAAGCTCCTTCCCAACCCCCACTGGGACTCGATCCCACAGAACAGACCCACAGCCTCTGACCCTCAGTATGGGGAAAGCCCATCCCCCTCCTCACCCAGGAGCAGGGGAAGGGCCGCGGTCAGAGCCAGCGCTGCCAGCCGTGTCACTGCGCACAGACAATGGGGACAGCCCGTTCCCATGCGGCAGTGCCCCGCGAGACGCCCAGGCTGACACAGAGCGTTTGTATGTGACACAGCAGCAGCTTGTCTTGAAGCCTTTTATTCACAGAATAAGTACAGAAACGAGGAAAACCAACAGGATCACATCAGAGTCAAAGCCCAGCCAGGGCAGCTGGGAACAAGGAGAGCAGCCAGGACCAGAGCATGAGAAAGCTGAAAGCGTTTGAAGCGAACATATGTGGTCATGTGACAGCAACAGCAGGACATTTAGCTCTCTCTCCACAATGGGGCGAGGCAGCACCCCCAGGTCCCACTCTGCCCACCCTCCCCTCCAGCATTGTCCCCCCAGTTCCTGCTCTACCCCTCCAGCCCCTTTTCCACACTATCAAGTCCCTGTTACTCTTTCCTCACCCATCCCCCATTGGACCCCACCCCCTGTTCTGCACAGATCCCCCCTCAGTTCTTTCTCCCCAAGTCCTGTTTCTCCCAAACTCTTTTTCTCCATTTCTATACCCTCTCCACCTCACCTCCAACCACCCCCCCTTCAATTTATGTCCCCTCTATCCATCTAGTAACCCTACCCCTATACACCCCCCGCCCCTACTGACCCCTGCTGATGCAGTGACCCTGACCCCCATCCCCCTCCGCCCCAATTTCCGTGCTGCACCATCGGACGCGCACTTATATAGAGAAAAGGGGCGGGCCGTACTAACGCACCGCGCTCCCATTGGATACAGTGTCGCCCATCAAACCATTCTCAGCGCTGATTGGCTGAGCCGCGTGGTGCGCTGCACCTTTCCCCCCCCCCCCCCACCTGCAGGGTGGGCGATTTGCCCCCATTTTCCGCCCCCCGCAGTGCTGGACAGCACATGGAGTCTGAGGATGGGGAGGGTGCAGGGTCGGACCCCTCCCCCCCCACGCTGCACTGACCCTTCCCAAACAGAGCTGTCCCTTTAACCCAAAGGAGTCAGGGATGGGGGGGGGCACCGACAGCCCTTTGGGGTTGGAAAGGACTGCGGACACACTGGGGGCACTCAGCACTGTAGGGACACAGCACTGCAACCACAGCCCACGGGTGAACCCCCCCGGGTACCCCTTCATCTTCCCCCCTCCTTGGGATTCTACCAGCCCTGGGGGAGTCATGGATCCCTTCAGCAGAAGGGCACACACAGTGCTGCCCCCAGCCCCAAAACACAGTGGGGGCCACAGGGGGGGGGGGGCACCCAGCAGAGGGGTGGGCGCTGGATGCTGGTGCAGCATGGTTTGTTCAGCAATAGGGATCAGTGCTTCGCTTTAAGGGCCAATGGAGCACTTGGGCAGAGGGAATCAATGAACGTTAGCTGGACAACATCCCATCCCCGCTCTGCCTGCAGTGCCAGCAGCCTTGTTTTCTCCTAATGCTGCTCCATGGGGAGCACCGGAGTCACAACAGACGGCCTTTATCTGCCGTACCCACCCCACCGGGGGCAAGGACACCTCCCTCGGATTTCACATGCACTGCTATGGAAGCTGCTCATGACGGCCTAACGAGCAACAAGTTCATCAAGCAGGGGCCTTATGATGGTGGCACAGCATCAGCAGACGAGGGATGTCATCCCTCTGGACTTCAGTGAGGCCTTTGATGCAGTACCCCACAACGTCCTGCTGTCCAAATTGGAAAGAGAAGGATTTGATGGGTGGAGGGTATGATGGGACCTGTGGGATCGCACCCAGGGAGCGGGGCTCGATGGCTCAGTGCTGGGATGGAGGAGACCCACGGGCTGAGAGGTGGGGCCGTGGGGTGAGCTGAGAGGGGTCTGTCATATCCAAACGGGAGCAACAGGAAAGAAGGGGACACTCTTCAGTTGGGTCAGTGGTGATAGAGCAAAGGGAAAATGTTCCAAGCTCAGATGGGCAGATTTAGTTAAAGTTTCATGCTGGGTGAGGGGGGAGGCACTGGCACAGGCTGTGCAGGGACGTGGGAGCCCGGGGGTCCCCCTACAGCACCACACTGGGAGTAAAAAGTGGGAAGGATGAGGAAGGGGGGGGATGGAAGATCGGCACAAGGGCAACAGGTGAGCCCCCAGACCCCTGCCCACCCAATGAGGGAGATGTGCTGTCGGTACCCCCCCCCCCGGTCAGGTAGCAGGAGCCCAGGAAGGATGTGTGTGAATGAACCCACCACTCCTGTTCATACAGACACACAGCTGCCATATAACATTATGAACACTTCCCACCCACATCCCTCCCATCTTCCGCCCCCAACAGTGGGGGAGAGAAATCCCCCCAAGGACTGAGTGGGGACTGAGGGTGCTGAGCTCAGCCAGCCCCAGCAGTGTGTGTGTGAGTATGGGGGGGGGTTATCCCAGCATGACAGCACAGAGCACTCAGACACAGAGCTGAACACAGGGAATGCTTTTTAATCATTGAGACACATAAGAGAGGATGGAGGGGGTCTGTAACAGAATGCCCAATGAACCACAGACCAGAGAACAGCACAGCAGCACAACACCGCTACAGACCCGTGGGGGTGAGGAGGGGGATACAAGGTTTGTTCCCTGTAAGAGCAGCACTGTTGTGAGCCTTCAGTACTCCTCTCCTTCCTCCTCACCCTCACCCTCCACTGAATCCACCCCCACCTCCTCGTAATCCTTCTCCAGGGCGGCCATGTCCTCCCGTGCCTCCGAGAACTCCCCCTCCTCCATGCCCTCCCCCACGTACCAGTGCACGAAGGCGCGCTTGGCGTACATCAGGTCGAACTTGTGGTCCAGGCGCGCCCACGCTTCGGCAATGGCCGTGGTGTTGCTCAGCATGCACACAGCACGCTGCACCTTGGCCAGGTCCCCCCCAGGCACCACGGTGGGGGGCTGGTAGTTGATGCCCACCTTGAAACCAGTGGGGCACCAGTCTACGAACTGGATGCTGCGCTTGGTCTTGATGGTGGCGATGGCGGCGTTGACATCCTTGGGCACCACGTCCCCGCGGTACAGCAGGCAGCACGCCATGTACTTGCCGTGCCGAGGGTCGCACTTCACCATCTGGTTGGCCGGCTCGAAGCACGCGTTGGTGATCTCGGCCACCGACAGCTGCTCGTGGTACGCCTTCTCTGCAGAGATCACTGGGGCATATGTGGCCAACGGGAAGTGGATGCGGGGGTACGGCACCAGGTTGGTCTGGAACTCGGTCAGGTCGACGTTCAGGGCCCCATCGAAGCGCAGAGAGGCAGTGATGGAGGACACGATTTGGCTGATGAGGCGGTTCAGGTTGGTGTAGGTGGGGCGCTCGATGTCCAGGTTCCTGCGGCAGATGTCGTAGATGGCCTCGTTGTCCACCATGAAGGCGCAGTCGGAGTGCTCCAGAGTGGTGTGGGTGGTGAGGATGGAGTTGTAGGGCTCCACCACGGCCGTGGACACTTGTGGGGCCGGGTAGATGGAGAACTCCAGCTTGGACTTCTTGCCATAGTCGACCGAGAGCCGCTCCATCAGCAGCGAGGTGAAGCCGGAGCCGGTGCCGCCCCCGAAGCTGTGGAACACCAGGAAGCCCTGCAGCCCCGTGCACTGGTCAGCCTGGAAAGAACAGAAGACACCACGTTACTGTCAGCCATCCTGCATTCACACTGCGACTCATTAGCGGAGGAAGACAAGCTCCCAGGGATGCTGGCTCAGCCCCTTGAGACACAAAGCAGGGAAACAAGCAGGTGCTGGCCCCCACAGAGGTGCCCGGGCAGCAGCTGGAAGCAGCACTCCCACAGGAACAGCACTGTGTGAAGAGGGAATCATGAGCTTCCCTGAAAGAGTTAAGCACTCAGCAGAGCTGCTCACAAGCAGCACGTAAAGAAGGATCAGAGTCCATGACAAGGGGAACCTCACACCACTTGAAAGAAGGAGCAAAGTGAGGTCTTCCCAAGCACTGCCCAGCACCCCCCCAGGCCCATCCCACACCCAGAACCAACATTTGGGTCTGAGTGGGGGGGCTGCAACAGCACATCAGCAGCAGCCAGAGGAGCAGAGATCAACATCCCACTGACTGCAGGAGGAGGGGCCCTATGGACCCAGAGCCCCACAGCACAGCACAGCTCATTGCTGCCCCCAGGTCCCACCGGGTGGGGGGGACACCCAAAGGCAGCAATGGTGGCAGGGGGCTGTACCCACCAGCTTGCGGATGCGGTCCAGCACCAGGTCGATGATCTCCTTGCCGATGGTGTAGTGCCCCCGCGCGTAGTTGTTGGCCGCATCCTCCTTGCCCGTGATCAGCTGCTCGGGGTGGAAGAGCTGCCGGTACGTCCCCGTGCGCACCTCATCTGGGGGGGGAGACACACCGGGCACCTCGTTAGCACCACCACAGCACCGTCACCCCCCCCCCCACTGCGTCCCCACCCCCACTCACCGATCACCGTGGGCTCCAGGTCCACAAAGACAGCACGGGGCACGTGCTTGCCGGCCCCCGTCTCGCTGAAGAAGGTGTTGAAGGAGTCGTCCCCCCCCCCGATGGTCTTGTCGCTGGGCATCTGCCCGTCGGGCTGGATGCCATGCTCCAGGCAGTACAGCTCCCAGCAGGCATTGCCGATCTGCACGCCCGCTTGGCCCACGTGGATGGAGATGCACTCACGCTGTGGGGTGGACGAGGGAGGGGGGTTTGGGTGCTGCTCTGCTCAGCCATCACAGCTCTGCTATGCCCCACACCCTGAGCTGGTGACGCTGCTTTCCCCGGGCTCTGCTCATTCTGAGTGGGACGGTGACACTCAGCCCCCACGGCTCTGCTGCGTCCCATCGCTGCAGAACTCGGGGTGGGGGTCCCCATTTCCTCCCACTTGTACTGGGGGGGGGACACACAGCACCTGCACTGCCTGGATGGGATCCAGCACAACCGTGTCACTATGGGACGTTCACTTCGTGCCTGGATGGGCCCAGAGGGGACACGCAGTGCTCAGTGCCATCGCTACGGGCAGCGGTGGGGAGGAACAACGTTCCCATGGGCAGCATTGGTGCAGTTTGGGGGTGAGAAGGGGGGGCAGCGAAACACCCTGAGACCCCTACAGCAACGGGGCACTGGCTCCACCCCACGAGTGGGGGTGGGGTTCATTTCACAGCGTGGGTGGGAAGGGGAAAGCACCGAGGAGGATGAGGAGGAGGAGGAGGAAGCACAGCAGTGCTGACATCACTGCAGGGAAAGCACGTGGCCACCGACCGAACCCGCAGCGATGACTACAGCACCGGGCTGGGATTGGGGGGGGGTGGGGGCAGGGAGGTGAGGGGGGGGGCAATTGCTCTGCCACTCCCCCACCCAGCACATTCCCAGCCGCACCCTTCCAGCACCACCTGCTCAGCATTCCTTCCTGGAAGGGCAGATGGTGCTCATCCCGGGGGGTGGGGGGGTTAAGCCTGGGCTTTATGGGAGGGACACATCACCCCCCCCCCAACAAGGGGGAGAAGGATTAACCCCACGGGGTCTGCTCTGAGCCGCACGTGGACGGGTGCGGGGAGCAAACTGGGACAGGAAAAGGGAATAGGGTGACCCTGAGGGGCAGGGGGTTGGGGGCTTTGGTGCCGCAGGGGCGGGGCCGTGTGTATGTGTGGGGAAGGAAATGGGGGGAGGAGCGCGCCCGCACCTTCCCGCGCGCGGGAAACCCCTAACGGTCGCGGCTCGGCGCCAACGGCGGGCTCACGCCCCGCCCCCATCCGAGAAACGTTGGGGGGGGGGGGGGGGGGGGGGGGAAAGAGGGGGACCTGGAACCACGTGCAGTGCCCAATGGGATCCTGGGGGGGTGAGGCTGCTCCCCCAGGTCACGCTCTGCCCCCCCCCCCCACCCCGCAGCCGTTGCTTCTCCTCCCCAACAGTTACTCTACGCCCCCCTCCTCCCAGCCCCCCCCCCAGCCCCTTTTCGCCCCATTAGCCCTTGTTACCTTTGCCTCCCCTATCTCCCGTTGCTCCCCACCCCCTCTCGCTCTGCTCTGACCCCCCCCATCCCTATTTCCCCCCCCACCCCATTTGCTTACCCCCCCTTCCATATCTCAAAGCCCTCCCTCAATTTCTGCTCCTTCTCTCCTTCGCCCCCATCCCGTCCACCCCACAACCCTACCCCCTAGTCCCCCCGCCCCATACCATGGCTGCAGTACTCGGCCCGACGCAAAGAGTCGCCGCAAGTTCCGACTGCGGCCGTTGCCAGGCGCGCCCTTATATAAATGGAAACGTCAACGGCCAGCGCCCGCGCTCCTACTGGCTGTTGCTGCCGCCCATCAAACCGTCCCCGGCACTGATTGGTTGAGCCACGTGACGCGTTCCACCTTCCCCCCCCCCCATCTGCAGAATGGGCGACTTGCCCTCCCCTCCCCCCGCCCCCCCCCCCTCCCCCCCTGCAGTGCGGTACAGCCCCCATCTAGGGCCGCAAAAGAGGTCCGGGGGTGGGGGGCTGCTACAGGGATCGCCCACCCCGCAGTCCCCACGGTGTGTTTTACCCCCCCACACTGCGGTGGGGGGAGGGTGGAGGAAGGGAGGATGAAAGCAGCAGCCGTTAGTAACCCCCCGCGCCCCCCGCCTATCTCCGCCCGCCCCGGTGCGGTTTTGCTGCAGAGGAAAACTGCGACAAAGCGGAGAGAGGAAGGGGGGGGGGGGGGGACATGCAGCACGTGCTGCCTCCCCCCCAACCCGCCCAGAGCCTTTAATCCGATTCCGCATTGCCTCCTCCCACCCTTTCCCACCCAAGCCCGGCTCCCCAGGGGGTCCCCTGCCCATCTGCAACCCCCGCCCCCCCCCGATGCCATCTGCACCCTGCCCACCCCCCCCACACACACCCCCCACCTCGGTGGTCGCAAGGTCGGACCCCTCCGCAGACCCCGGGGCTCTTTGCTCCCAGTACGCAGGAGCCCGTGGGACCCCCACCCGTGTCGTGCCCCCCCCCACCCCCCCCTTCACGGCCGCACTGCAGCAGCGCTGCGCTGACGTGGCGCTGCCTCATGGCCGCCGGCCGTGAAATGGCGGCTTAGAGAAAGGGAGAGCCCCGAAGGGGGGGGAAGCAGGGGGTAAGAGGGGGAGTTGGGGGGGTCCTGGGTGTCCGTGACAGCCCCCACAGCTCCCGCGTGGGGTTCGCGCCGCGTTGCGCCGTGAGCACAACGGGATTGGGGGGTGGGAAGGGGATGAGGAGGGGTGTGGCTGACTGCCCCCCCCCCCCCCTCATAGGGGTGCATTGCCCCTACCCGAACGGAGCGGTTCTTCTTTCCAAACCGATGGGGTCAGGGATGATGGGGGGGGGGCACTTACAGCCCTTTGGGATTGGAAGGGATTATGGACACAATGGGGGCACTCAGCACTGCTACTCCGGCCCATGGGTGAACCCTCCCCCCCTTCTAATGGGGCTCCGTGGGCAGCAGAGCCCACCCCCCTCCTCCTTATGCATCTGCCAGCCCTAGGAGGGCCACGGGGGGGCACCCAGCAGAGGGGTGGGCGCTGGATGCTGGTGCAGCATGGTTTGTTCAGCAATAGGGATCAGTGCTTCGCTTTAAGGGCCAATGGAGCACTTGGGCAGAGGGAATCAATGAGCGTTAGCTGGACAACATCCCATCCCCGCTCTGCCTGCAGTGCCAGCAGCCTTGTTTTCTCCTAATGCTGCTCCATGGGGAGCACCGGAGTCACAACAGACGGCCTTTATCTGCCGTACCCACCCCACCGGGGGCAAGGACACCTCCCTCGGATTTCACATGCACTGCTATGGAAGCTACTCATGACGGCCTAACGAGCAACAAGTTCATCAAGCAGGGGCAAAACAGCTGGGGAGAGATTGAGTGGGCATACGACCACCCCAGCTGCTAATGCACAGAGAGCAATTAGCATTTATTAATGAGTTACTGGAGAAGGAGGGGTATGTATGTCCTAAAAGTTCAGACGCAGAGCCTTGAGCTCTGAGAGCGTGTGCTCCTTTGTCATAACACCCAGATCGTAGGGGGGGGGGATAAAGGAGCACTGCTTTCCAACACCACGTTTGGGGTTTGAGGGTTTTCTTCCCGTTTCAGGTGATGGTGGCACAGAGGGAATGAGCACCGCAGAGGTTCCCGCAGTGCTGCACTGGGGGGGTGGCATAAATGCACACAGTAGTTGGGGTTATGCAGCCCTGTTCATGTGGTTGGGGGGGTCACAGTGGGGGGCAGCTCCGAACTATCATGGAAAGATGGGGTGGAGGGTGAGAGAAAACATGAAAAGCCCCCAAAACGTGGGCTGGGATAAGGAGGGGTTTCATTAAAGGAAATTAAGGCAAATAGGATGAAACTCTTCTGACTGCCCTTAGGTAAGCACAGCTCTGTGCCCCCTCCCTGCATACCCCCACCCATACTCTGCAGGCTGCTCACTCAGCTGGGGCAGTCAGTGTTCTGCTTATGGGGGGGAAAGAGGCCAAGCAACCCCCACTCCTGTCCACCCCATGGGCTTTTCCAGTGGGGTATCCATCCTTAAAAGCATCACCTACCAGGTTAAAATGGGGGGGAAAGAGGAAGGGAGGATGTTCAGCACAGGAGCACTTTGTGTCCCCATCCCTCAGGTTCCCCCCCCTCCCACGAGGAGGATGCAATGTGCTGCCCTTTGTCCCTCCCCCCTCCCCCAGGATGGCTGTGTCTGCCCACTGCTGGGGTGTGAATGAACGCACTGTTCTCATTCCTAAGCACATGCAGCTCCCATGTAACCTCGTGAACAGCTTCAGCCGAGCACTTCCCACCCACGTCTGCCCCAAACAGAGGGGGTAAAGGGGCTGGGACACCCCCAAGGACTGAGCTGAGGGTGCTGAGCTCGGCCCATCCCCAGCAGCACCACCAGAGATGAGAGAGGGAATGGGGAGTTGGGCCAGCATCACAGCACAGAGCAATGAGACACAGAGCTGAACACAGGGAATGCTTTTTATTCATTGAGACACACAGGAGAGGGTGGGGGGGGTCTGTAACAGACTTCCCATTGAACCACAGACCAGAGAACAGCACAGACAGCAGCGCAACACCGCTACAGACCCGTGGGGGTGGGGAGGGGGATAACAAGGTTTGTTCCCTGTAAGAGCAGCACCGTTGTGAGCCTTCAGTACTCCTCTCCTTCCTCCTCACCCTCACCCTCCACCGAATCCACCCCCACCTCCTCGTAATCCTTCTCCAGGGCGGCCATGTCCTCCCGTGCCTCCGAGAACTCCCCCTCCTCCATGCCCTCCCCCACGTACCAGTGCACGAAGGCGCGCTTGGCATACATCAGGTCGAACTTGTGGTCCAGGCGCGCCCACGCTTCGGCAATGGCCGTGGTGTTGCTCAGCATGCACACAGCACGCTGCACCTTGGCCAGGTCCCCCCCGGGCACCACGGTGGGGGGCTGGTAGTTGATGCCCACCTTGAAACCAGTGGGGCACCAGTCTACGAACTGGATAGTGCGCTTGGTCTTGATGGTGGCGATGGCGGCGTTGACGTCCTTGGGCACCACGTCCCCGCGGTACAGCAGGCAGCACGCCATGTACTTGCCGTGCCGAGGGTCGCACTTCACCATCTGGTTGGCCGGCTCGAAGCACGCGTTGGTGATCTCGGCCACCGACAGCTGCTCGTGGTACGCCTTCTCTGCAGAGATCACCGGGGCGTATGTGGCCAACGGGAAGTGGATGCGGGGGTACGGCACCAGGTTGGTCTGGAACTCGGTCAGGTCGACGTTCAGGGCCCCATCGAAGCGCAGAGAGGCAGTGATGGAGGACACGATCTGCCCTATCAGCCTGTTGAGGTTGGTGTAGGTGGGGCGCTCGATGTCCAGGTTCCTGCGGCAGATGTCGTAGATGGCCTCGTTGTCCACCATGAAGGCGCAGTCAGAGTGCTCCAGAGTGGTGTGGGTGGTGAGGATGGAGTTGTAGGGCTCCACCACGGCCGTGGACACTTGTGGGGCCGGGTAGATGGAGAACTCCAGCTTGGACTTCTTGCCATAGTCGACCGAGAGCCGCTCCATCAGCAGCGAGGTGAAGCCGGAGCCGGTGCCGCCCCCGAAGCTGTGGAACACCAGGAAGCCCTGCAGCCCCGTGCACTGGTCAGCCTGCGGGGACACAAGAAGGGCTCACGTTGGATCCAGGCAGCTGCACAACTCCATCCTTCCTCTCTGCGGCCTCGGGAGGATGTTTTGGAGGTATTCCTTCTGGGGGAACCTCCTGGGGTAGGAGCCACCAGGACAGGGTGATGGGGCACCTCCAGGCACTGCCATCTGCCCCTTGGGGCGTGGACCCCCTGGGGGACAGTAGTCATCCTGCAGAACTTGGTCCTTCTTCTTTATGGCCTCTAGAGGACACTGTGTGGGATTTCCAGCACTAGGAAAGGGTGAGGGGCACCTCCATCCCCTGGGGTTCACCACTTGGAACGTGGACCCCGTGGGGAAGCCCCTTGGGAAGAGTTTCGTGGGTGAGGGGCAGATGCCTGCAGCTTCCCCCACCCATGGGTTGGGGATGGGGAACAGAGCACACTGCGGTCCCAGCCACAATGTTGGGATGGGTGTGGGACACAGCCCATGGCTCTGCCTCCACCCCCACATTCCCTGGGGGTCAACCCCTCTAAAGCACAGCTGGTTGTGGCCACAGCTGGGGGGAATAGGGGGGGGCAGGGAAACAAAGGAAGAATTGCACAGCTCAGCACTGCCGGGGGACGCGGCGCTGTGGAGCAGCTCCAACACCGCAGCTGCACCGCGGCACGCTGCCAGCCAATGGCAGCCTGCACAACAGGATTACCATTAATTAATATATTCAATCTAAATCCAGCCCGGCTGGGTCCGGAGGGGAGGGCGAGACCGAGGAAGAGAGCCTTTGTCCTCATCACGCCACCCACCCGAGCAGCTCCAGCAGCATCCCACCGACTGCAGGAGGAGGGGCACTATGGAGCCACAGCCCCACTGCACAGCTCCTTGCCGCTGGGGGGGACACCCAAAGGCAGCAATGGTGGCAGGGGGCTGTACCCACCAGCTTGCGGATGCGGTCCAGCACCAGGTCGATGATCTCCTTGCCGATGGTGTAGTGCCCCCGCGCGTAGTTGTTGGCCGCATCCTCCTTGCCCGTGATCAGCTGCTCGGGGTGGAAGAGCTGCCGGTACGTCCCCGTGCGCACCTCATCTGGGGGGGGAGACACACCGGGCACCTCGTTAGCATCACCACAGCACCGCCAACCCCCCCCCCCCCCCACTGCGTCCCCACCCCCACTCACCGATCACCGTGGGCTCCAGGTCCACAAAGACAGCACGGGGCACGTGCTTGCCGGCCCCCGTCTCGCTGAAGAAGGTGTTGAAGGAGTCGTCCCCCCCCCCGATGGTCTTGTCGCTGGGCATCTGCCCGTCGGGCTGGATGCCATGCTCCAGGCAGTACAGCTCCCAGCAGGCATTGCCGATCTGCACGCCCGCTTGGCCCACGTGGATGGAGATACACTCGCGCTGTGGGGTGGATATGGGGCAGCGTTACCCCCTGACTCAGGAATGCCCTCCCGCCCCAGCCTGGATCCCCATGGAGATGTTGTTCTTACGGATGGGCTGAGATGAGCGCCCTCTGGCGGGGGGAATACGGCCAGACCCTCCCCCCCAAGTCTAGATCGTACCCCATCCCATTGTTCTGGGGCTGCAGGGAGCCCTATAGCGCAGCCACACCCATTCGGGGCCGGGGGTGTCAGCATAGGGGGAGCCCCATCCATCTCCGTAACCCCACCCATGTGGGCTCAGCACCGGGGTCCCACGCTGCCTGTGGGGTTGGGGCCACGCCCTACCCTATAGGGACGCTGAGGCTCGACACCGGGACTCGTTCTGCCCGGGGGGGTCCCAGTTTAACCAGGGCCTCACCCGCTGCGGACTCAGCGCTATTTTACCCCATCGGACCGGGACCACGCCCAGACGGGCTCACAACCGGAGGACGGAGCTCCTGTTGTGCTCCGTTAACCGGGAGCCACGCCCAGCACGGAGCCGGTACCGGGAGGTCCCATCCGACCCTATTTAAAGGGACCCGGTGTTCCCCGTCGCGGTTTAACGGGGGCCACGCCCTGTGCTGACTTGGCACTGGGGCTCGTTTTTCCCCACGTAACGGAGCCCTAACATTCCCCCCCCCCCCCACAACTCGATTTAAAGGGGGCTACACCCGGAGCAGAGCCGGTCCCGAGGGATCCCCGTTCCGTCTCAATTAGTGGGTCCTACACCCCCCCCCCCGATTTAACGGGGGCCACACCCAAAGCTGATTCGGCACCGAGGCCTCATTCTGCCCGGATTAACGGGACCCGAGACCGGTTTAACGGAGACCACACCCGGTGCGGGCTCTACAGCGACCGAGGGGCCCTCATCTCCCCCCCCCCCCCCACACACACCCGTGATCTCATTACGTGCTCCGCAGCAGCGAAGGAAAAAAAGAACCAAAACGGGGGGGGGGGGAGGGAAAAAAAGCGGTGAAATGCTCAGAGCCCGATCCCTGTGCCCCCCCCCCCGTGCTCACCATGGCGGCTGCTCGCTCCGGGGCTTTCTCACAGCACGACGCTGAGGCAGTCGATGTAAGAGACGCGGCGGGGCCGGGCGGAGGAGCGGGGCTTTATAGGGCCGCCGGGGCGGAGCGGTGCGGCGCGGGGGGGGCCGGCCCCGACGGCGGCCATTGGTGTGCGGGGATGAGGTAATGCCCCCCCCTCCCCCTCATCCCCCCCACCTCTTTCTCCCCCCCCCCCGCCCCGCTCCACCCGCCCTTTGTCTGCAGCTCCGTTGGGGCGGGGGGGGGCGGGGGATGCGGAGGGGATCGCTGCCACCGCCACTCCATCACTGCTCTCGGCTCTGAGGGTCCGTTCTGCACCGTGGTCCGGTCCTCTGTCCCCATCCCTGGTCCTCCATTCCGGGCCCTGGCCCCGCCCGCGGTCCCCCAGTCCTGTCCCCATCCATGTCCCCATCCGTGTCCCCATCCGTATCCCCATCCCTGGACCCCGTTCCTCTCAGTGCCACCGGCCCCAGCCACGCCTTGCTCCCCATTCCCAGCTGTGCCACAGCGCTCTGGTTCTCAGCTGCGGCACTGTCCCCATCCCTGTCCCCATCCCTGGCCACACACTGGATCCTAGCTTTGGCCACGTCCCCATTCCCATCCCCATCGTGGTCCCCAGTCTCAGCCATGTCACTGTCCCCAGCCGTGACCACGCACCCCAGTCCCCCTCCATGTCCCCATCCCCAGCCACACCCCAGTCCCCATTTGAACCGTGCCGCCGTCCTCATGTTGGCCGCGTCCCTGTCCCCATTCCCGGATCTGTCCCTGTCCCCGCCGTGGCCATGCCCCAGTGCCCTGGTTCCCAGCCATCCCTTGGCCCCGTGCAGCCGTGGCCCCGCGCCTGTCCCTGTCCCTCTTTGTGTGCCCGGGCTGCAGAAAGCCGCCCCTAGAGGCCCAAAGCAGGGGGAGTCCTGGGGCTGTTTCGGGACAACTTGCCCCCCCCCCCCCCCCCAGGCCCTCAGAACAGCCCCGGGACCCCCCCCCCCCCTCACCGCAGACCTCAGAACGGCCCCGGGTCCGACAGCAGCTGCACTGCAGCAGTTGGTGTTTGGGACACAGCTAGACCACCCTGACCCCCCCCACCCCCCACGCCATCTGCTGCAGCCCCCCACCCCCCCCCGAGCCATCATCCTCCCCAGCTCCAGGGGTCCCTGCAAATCTCCTGGTGGCTCTTCTATGGGTGGGGGGTCGTGCCCCAGGGCGCAGCATCACCCTCCCCCCCACCCTCCAAGTCTATCACGATTTTCTCTGTGTTTCTCACACGATGTGTGTATTTTTAGGGCACTCCATGTCCTCATTCTCATGTCCTCGACGCTTTGCCCCCCCTCCCTCGATGCTTTTGGGGTGCTGCTAAACCAGGGCGGGGCTTCCCCCCCACTCCGGGAATATGGGACTGCAGACAAAGAGGAGCCACGAGCCGGGCAGCGCCCACCGGAACAAAGGCTGAGGTGGCCCCAGTCAGGCTGTGCCCCCCCCTCAGAAATCGGGCTCCCCACGGCTGAACCCACAGCCACTGCCTGTGAGTGCTCTGTGGGGTTCTGACCCCCCCCCCAAAGAACGGGAAATGCAGCCCCCAACCCACAGCCCAGGGATGGGAGGTGCCCTTCAGTGTCCCCAAGGACATGGGTGGGGGGGTTATGGGGGCTCAGACCTGCCCCCACAGCGGTGCAGGGTGAAGGGTAATGAATTCCGAGTGCTGGGCATGGGGGGGCTTCCTCCACCCCCCCCCCACCTCGTTAGGTATGGACGGCCACTCTCCACCGCGCCGCCCGCTGCTAAGCAACGGGGTTGCTAGGAGACAGGTTGCTAGGATAGGCTGCGACCCCCATGTACCCCCTCCCTGCTCCCATCAGCTTATGGGGGGGGGGGGGGGGGTCCAGCCAAGGGGAGTGCAGGAAATGGGGGCTGGCTGGGAGACGAGGACTGGCCGGGGGGGGGGGTCTGGAACCCCAATACCCCCCCTTTCCATACTGTCTGACACAATCCCACCACCCCCATCTGACACCATTGTACTGCTGGGGGGGTGGGTTTAAAACCACCCTTGTGCCCTCCCACCCCCCCTTGGACAACCCCTCTGTGCTCTGCTATGGGGAGACACTAACCTTAGCCCCCCCCTCCCGATGCACAGCTGCAGCACACAGCAGTGCATACTGTTGGGGGGGGGAGGGTCTCCATTTCCCCTAGCTCCCAGTACTGCCCCCCCCCCCCGCATGTCCCAGTGCCCCCCCCCCAGCTCCTGGCCGCCTGGGCTGTGTTGACTGTTGGTAGCAACGCAGCAGCTCCTGGTGACGGTTGCTGGGCCCCCACTGTGTTTGCAACCCAGACATAACCCAGAGCAGAGGCTATGCCCCCCCCCCACACCTTCCAGAGCACCCCAGCCCCACTGTAGCCCCCCCACCATCCATCACTTCTCCCCCCAATACAGCCCAATCCGAGGTCGTGGTGTTGGCGTGGGGCTGGTGGAGTATTCCCCCCCCCCCATCGCCTGTGCCCGCTAGCTCTGTCTGTCTGTCTGTCTGTCTGTCTGTCCCCTGAGCATCGATGTGACATGTTCACCCAGGATGAGGGATGGGGCCCTGGGGGTACAGCAGAGGTGGGGGCACCCAACCTTACAGGGTGACCCCTGTGCCCCCCCCCCACCCCGGGAGTGGGGGTCCCCATCCCCACCGTATTAAAGGACACCTTGTCCCATATGGGGTAGGGGGGTTCACGACATGTCCCCATAGTTTGTGTGTCCCACATCCCCTCCCGACCCACATGAGATGATGAAAGGGTGGGAATGGGGGGGGGGCACAGGGCTAAGTGTCGAGTGGAGGGGGTGGGGGGGCTGTGTCTGTCTGCTAGCGCGGGATGTGGGGAGGGGGCTGCAGGTGCGGCACCGCATTGCGGCAAAGCCGGGGATAAAGGCGCGGGGCGGCGGCTGCGGTGGAGAGATAGGGATGGGGGGAAACGGGGGGGGCGGGGGGTGCAGGGGGAGCTGGAGGGGTGATGCTGGAATTACCCCGTGGGGAGGGAGGGGGGTCCTCAGCATGGGGAGGTTCTGGTGGTACCGGGGATGAGCAGTGGGCAGCACTCGGGGGGAGGGGGGCGGGGCATTGGGTGCTCCAGCCCCATATAGGAGCCAGCACCGGGGGCGTGGGGGGGGGCACTGGGTAAACGGGGGTGGGGGAGCGTGGAATCACGGTGCAGTTTGGGTTGAGGGGGTGCAGCCACACGGACACGCAGGACACACAGAAGACTGCGATAGCACTGTAGGGACACGCTCAGGACCCCCCCCCCTTGGGGCGGAGCGGGGGTCCCTCAGCCTTGGGGACATCCTGGTTCCCCACACTGAGACCTCGCGGGCCCTTAAATAGAGGAAAGGGGAGCAGTGACCCCCCCACCCCCAAGGAAAGCCCCACACAGGGGTCACAGAGATCCCCCAGACGGTGACCCCCCCTCGCAGACGTGAGGTGAACCCTGCTGGCCTGCTCCTCCTGCCCCACAGGATCTGCCCCCCCCCCCCTCCCAGAGCTGCCCCAGGGAAATGCCCCCAGGCGCTGGCGGGGGAACAAAGGCGGTGGCGGGGAAAGGAGACGGCGCGGCGGTGCCCCGCGGGGATTCCCACGGGAACGGGGACACGGGGACAGCGGGACCCCTCAGATCACCCCCCACCCCCTTCCCGCGCCCCGGTTCCGCCTGAGCAGGGCTGGGGCTGGGGGGCACCGGGAGCCCTCCCATTGGGGTCCACCAATAGCCCCTCCGCGCCCCCTATGGGAAAGCCCCGCCCCTTCTGCTCAAACCACGCCCCCGCCAGACAAACCACGCCCACACATTCCACTGTATGACGTCATAGACGACGGCCCCCCCGAAAAGCCCCGCCCTCCCCGCCCCCGACGTTCGAATCAACCAATCCGCGCCGGGGAGAGGCGAAAAGGGCGGAGCGAAAGGAGGGCGGGGTCCGAAGGGGCGGGGACGTCGGGGGCACTAGTGTCCCACACCACTGAGGCCTCTCCCCCTCAGCTACATAAGGGTGGGCCGCGGGGGGGGACTTCCCTCTGTTCCTCTCACCGGCGGCTTCATAACGAGTCGGGCAGTGAGTGGCCATGGTGAGGCGGGACACGTGTGGGCTGTGGGACTGTGTGGGTGGGTAGGAGGATTCTGGCGTGGGGCATGAGAGGGCTATGGAGCCCGCGTGTGATTGGAGATCGTTAGAACCATGCGTATCCTGGAGACGGTGTAGACATGTGGTGGATGGGGGGGGGAGGGTCCCGCGTGGGATTGGAGGGTCAGGTGCTGTAGGATTTGTGGGAACAATGTGAGGGTAAGGGGGCAGTCTGAACCATGTGTGTCCCAGGTAGTGTGTGGGAGTGGGGTGTGTGGGGTCACTCGTAGATCACAGAAAGTGTGAATCACGCGTGGGTCAGCACTCATTTTCTGCCCGGGCAGAGCCCCGTGGGGCCGCCGGATCTCTGTGGGTACTGACACTGCGCCCACGGCCTTTGGAGTTTGCTCCCGCCCCACCCCGAGCCACGCACCGGGTCCGTGGGGCTGAGCTGTGGGCATAGGGACCGTGGAGTGGGGCAGTGCCCGGTGCTGGGTGGGAATGAGCATGGCTGAGGGTGCTCCATCCCAGTACAGCTGGGGGCCAATGGGGAGAGCACTGTCCTCAGCTCTGGAGAAGAGGATGCAGCACAATGCGAGCACACGGAGTCCCAGTGTCCCTGTCCCATTATTACAACTGGGGGGAACTGGGGACCCCCACCCCGAGTTCTGCAGCGATGGGACGCAGCAGAGCCGTGGGGGCTGAGTGTCACTGTCCCACTCAGAATGAGCAGAGCCCGGGGAAAGCAGCGTCAC
This sequence comes from Cyrtonyx montezumae, assembly GCF_038088225.1. NCBI lineage: Eukaryota > Metazoa > Chordata > Aves > Galliformes > Odontophoridae > Cyrtonyx > Cyrtonyx montezumae. Next base: position 274,824 of record NW_027072095.1, on the reverse strand, counting down.
CAGCTCAGGGTGTGGGGCATAGCAGAGCTGTGATGGCCGAGCAGAGCAGCACCCAAACCCCCCTCCCTCGTCCACCCCACAGCGTGAGTGCATCTCCATCCACGTGGGCCAAGCGGGCGTGCAGATCGGCAATGCCTGCTGGGAGCTGTACTGCCTGGAGCATGGCATCCAGCCCGACGGGCAGATGCCCAGCGACAAGACCATCGGGGGGGGGGACGACTCCTTCAACACCTTCTTCAGCGAGACGGGGGCCGGCAAGCACGTGCCCCGTGCCATCTTCGTGGACCTGGAGCCCACGGTGATCGGTGAGTGGGGGTGGGGAGGCAGTGGAGGGGTGGTGACGGTGCTGTGGTGATGCTAACGAGGTGCCCGGTGTGTCTCCCCCCCCAGATGAGGTGCGCACGGGGACGTACCGGCAGCTCTTCCACCCCGAGCAGCTGATCACGGGCAAGGAGGATGCGGCCAACAACTACGCGCGGGGGCACTACACCATCGGCAAGGAGATCATCGACCTGGTGCTGGACCGCATCCGCAAGCTGGTGGGTACAGCCCCCTGCCACCATTGCTGCCTTTGGGTGTCCCCCCCACCCGGTGGGACCTGGGGGCAGCAATGAGCTGTGCTGTGCTGTGGGGCTCTGGGTCCATAGGGCCCCTCCTCCTGCAGTCAGTGGGATGTTGATCTCTGCTCCTCTGGCTGCTGCTGATGTGCTGTTGCAGCCCCCCCACTCAGACCCAAATGTTGGCTCTGGGTGTGGGATGGGCTTGGGGGGGTGCTGGGCAGTGCTTGGGAAGACCTCACTTTGCTCCTTCTTTCTAGTTATGTGAAGATTTCCCTTGACATGGGGTCTTCCCTACCCCTAGGCGAGGGAAGGAGAATGGGGTGGGGATCAGCACCTCCTTCTCACACCATCAGCAGCATGGGAAGCAGCGTTAAGGACTACAGGTGTGGCTGCCCTGGGGGGCCAGGACAGGGTGAATGGGTCAGTGCTGTCCCCTCCCCACACCAGCCCCAGGGCTCTTGTCTGCTCCTGGTGCCAATCTGGCTGCTTGTGGCTGGACCCGGGGCTTCTGCGTGGGTGCTGCTGCCGCCGTGGGGCCGGTTGGACCGGTGCTGCTGCCCCATTGCTTTGAACCTGTGTTCCCACGCCAGCAGTGGAGCTGCAGTGCTGCTGGCTGCGCTGCGGGTGATGGCAGCACATCAGGTTGTACCAGGATGGCTCAGGCCATGCTTCTCCTGATGGGTGTGGGCTGTGAGGCCGTGGCTGAGGCTGAGCTGCTCCAAACCCCCATCCATATGTCTCCACTCACACTGACCAGTGCCCCCACCGCATAGGCTGTGTCCCCCAAGATATCCACACCCCAAGGGGCAGATTGCAGTGCCTGGAGGTGCCCCATCACCCTGTCCTGGTGGCTCCTACCCCAGGAGGTTCCCCCAGAAGGAATACCTCCAAAACATCCTCCCGAGGCCGCAGAGAGGAAGGATGGAGTTGTGCAGCTGCCTGGATCCAACGTGAGCCCTTCTTGTGTCCCCGCAGGCTGACCAGTGCACGGGGCTGCAGGGCTTCCTGGTGTTCCACAGCTTCGGGGGCGGCACCGGCTCCGGCTTCACCTCGCTGCTGATGGAGCGGCTCTCGGTCGACTATGGCAAGAAGTCCAAGCTGGAGTTCTCCATCTACCCGGCCCCACAAGTGTCCACGGCCGTGGTGGAGCCCTACAACTCCATCCTCACCACCCACACCACTCTGGAGCACTCCGACTGCGCCTTCATGGTGGACAACGAGGCCATCTACGACATCTGCCGCAGGAACCTGGACATCGAGCGCCCCACCTACACCAACCTGAACCGCCTCATCAGCCAAATCGTGTCCTCCATCACTGCCTCTCTGCGCTTCGATGGGGCCCTGAACGTCGACCTGACCGAATTCCAGACCAACCTGGTGCCGTACCCCCGCATCCACTTCCCGTTGGCCACGTACGCCCCGGTGATCTCTGCAGAGAAGGCGTACCACGAGCAGCTGTCGGTGGCCGAGATCACGAACGCGTGCTTCGAGCCGGCCAACCAGATGGTGAAGTGCGACCCTCGGCACGGCAAGTACATGGCGTGCTGCCTGCTGTACCGCGGGGACGTGGTGCCCAAGGATGTCAACGCCGCCATCGCCACCATCAAGACCAAGCGCACTATCCAGTTCGTAGACTGGTGCCCCACTGGTTTCAAGGTGGGCATCAACTACCAGCCCCCCACCGTGGTGCCCGGGGGGGACCTGGCCAAGGTGCAGCGTGCTGTGTGCATGCTGAGCAACACCACGGCCATTGCCGAAGCGTGGGCGCGCCTGGACCACAAGTTCGACCTGATGTACGCCAAGCGCGCCTTCGTGCACTGGTACGTGGGGGAGGGCATGGAGGAGGGGGAGTTCTCGGAGGCACGGGAGGACATGGCCGCCCTGGAGAAGGATTACGAGGAGGTTGGAGCTGACAGCGTGGAGGGCGAGGAGGAAGGAGAGGAGTACTGATGGATCCTAATGAGTGCCTTGTCTGGACCGCTGCACTGTGAGGCTCAATAAAGCTGCCATGTTTGCAGATTTGGCTGTGGGTTGTTGGTTTTATTGGTGGTTTATTGGTGGTGGGTCGTGCTGGGCGTTGGGCTCTGGGTCTCTGTGGTTATAGGTCCTCCCGGTCGTGCTGTTCACGTGGCCGTGGTTTCTCTTTGCTGTAGCCGCTCTGTACCCCCAGTCCGCCCGTGTCTATGGTTATCGGTCCTCAAGGAGCGACCCCCGTTCTCGCCGAAAAGCGGAAGTAGCGTCCCCGCGCTGTGACCTCTCTGCACTGCCGCTCCGCTCATCTCTATCGTTCTAGGTCCTCCTGTCCTTCCTCACGCATGCGCACACCGGCGCGGGGCGGCGGTACCACCGCGGGGGTGCCGTGCCGCCGCTCGGCCAGCAGGGGGCAGCAGTGCGGTGCCCCGTTAGTGCCGGGGGTCCGCGGCGCCTTCGGGATATCAATGGAGCTCGGGGGTGGGGGTGTCCTGTTTGCCGGTGGGGGCCCTGGGGGGTCCTCTAGGGCTCAGGGGAGCGCTCTGGGATGTTCTATAGGGTATGTGAAGGGGTCGTGGAAGTCCTGAGGACCCCCCACCCCCTGTTCAACCTCCCCCCCCCCCCCCTCCCTGGGTCCCAGCGATGGCGTCAGTGCTGCAGTTGCGGTGACCCCCATGCCGCCTCCTCCCCCCCCCTTTTTCTGCTGCTGCTCCCAGTGTTCTCAGAGCCCCCGGTTCCCCCCAGCCCCTCCCGCCTCTTCTGATTCCCCGCCCCAGATGTGGCCCCGCCGCCAGATGTGCAAACTGAGGGTGGGGGGTGGGGGGGGGGGGAGGAAGAGCGGGGCTCCCTCTCCGCGCTTCCACCGCCTCCAGCACAGCCTCCCCCCGCCACCCCGCGGTCTGGGATGGAGCCCGGAGCCCCCGCGGGGCCGCGCTGCCGCCTGGAGCCGCGGCCGCACTATGAGCCCGGTCCGGCGCTCCTCTGCGCCCTCGGCTGCGTCCTCGGCCTCCTCTACGGCGGTGTTGGTGAGGGGTGCGGGGGGGGCACAGCGCAGGGGGCAACGTCGGGGGTAGGGGGCACCAGGGGGGAGAGGATGGGACGTGTGTAGCACCGGGGACACCTTAGGATGTGTCCCTTTGGGGTGGGGGGAACTGGGGGTAGTACGGGATGCGTTGGGGATGGGAAAGTGTGTGGCTGTGGGGCTCGGAGTGGTAGAGGGGGACGCTGTGGGGCACAGTAGGGACGCCATGAGATGTGTCCGTGGGATTTGTTTGCCACTGGGGACACGATGTGTCAATGTGGGATGGTACTGGGGATGCTATGGGACACGTTGGGATAGGACAGTGTGTGTCCATGGGATGACACAGAGTGGGGGCACAATGGGATGCATACAGGACAGGCTGTGTCCGCAACTGGGGACGGCACTGGGGGCACTACGGCTCTCCCCTCACTGAGCCCCACATTCCCCCCAGGCCACCGCTGCTTCAAAGCCATCATGTTCACATCGGGGCTGCTCCTGGGCTCCGCTGTCATCTTCCTGCTGTGCTACAAGGAGCGCGTGCTGGAGACGAGCCTGAGCCTGGAGGTGAGCGCGGGCATCGCGTTGGCCATCGGCGCACTCTGCGGGTTGGTGACCACGCTGCTGCGCAGCGTTGGGCTCTTTGCCACCGGGCTGCTGCTGGGACTGCTGCTGGCCACGGCTGTGCTGGCAGCTGCTGCACCTCTGGTGCCTCTGCTGAGCCCGTGGGTGCCCGTGGGGGTCCTGCTGGGCCCGGCCCTGCTCTGTGCCCTGCTGGCCCTACGCTGGCCCAAAGCCTTGACCACGTTGGCCACCGCCGTCCTCGGTGCGGCCGTGGTGGTGGCGTGTGTGGATTATTTCGTGGAGGTGTTTGCTTTGGTGCTGCACATCTCGGAGAGGCTGAGGATGGAGGCGGTGGAGGAGCTCTGCTGGCACAGCTGGGTCGTGCTGGGGGTATGGCCGGTGCTCAGCCTGCTTGGAGTCCTGCTGCAGCAGTGGTGAGGGGGGCGCGGAGGGTGGGTGGGGAATGAATGGCCATGGGGAAGGAATGGGAATGGCAATGGGATGGGATGGATGTAGGGATGGGGACAGGGATGGAATGGGAACGGCCATGGGGATGGAATAGGGATAGCCATGGGATGGGATGGGTGTAGGGATGGCGATAAGGATGGAGTAGGAATGGCCACAGGGATGGAGGTTTGGATGGGTTGAGATGGAAATAGGAATAGGTGTGGGGATGGAAGTTGGAATGGGATAGGGGTGGGGACTGGACTGAGATGGGTACTATTATGGGTCGTGCAAAGTGAGCAGGGTGGCAGCAGAGATGGGAGAAGATGGGGAAGGGGATACAGAGGGTAACGCAGTGATGAGAGAGATGGGAATGGCAGTGAGGATGGCCATAAGGACCAAGGAGATGGCCATGGGGATTTGGGTGAATGAAGGGGCCAGTGCTGAGCCCCCTCCCTACAGCGATCGGTGCCAAAACTGACTGCAGCTGCTGTACCTCCATCAGCAGGAGGCCAAGCACCAGCAGAACTGAGCCCCCTCCGGGTGCAGCCACCACTGCCAGCCTGCCCCAGTGACACACTGCGTGCACAACCTGCTGCCCTGGGTGAGTGAGTGAGTGCTGGGGGAGCAGTGAGTGCCCCACCGCTGCTGACACCCCTTTCCACCCCCAGAGCTACATCCAGAGCTTGTGAGACCCACAGATGGAGAATGCAGCCCCCCCCACGGACCCCGCTGGGACCCCTGATGATGGCTGCAACTCCACCATGTCCTTTGCCACCTGAGTGCCTTGATGCCACCCCTGAGAGGCCCCTGTGCCCCCCACCCACTGTGCCTTGGGGTGCTTTCTCCCCACCACGCCTGCCCCTTTAAGTAGAAGATCCTCATGGGGTAAATGGGAGCCCCTGCCCCACAACCATCCCCACACTCACTGCAACCCCTGTCTCTTCTCAGCTCCAGCACCTGCCTGCCCCTCCCCTCAGAGAAAATAACACCCCATGGTTATTTTTATAGGACCTACACAAACACTGTGCACGCACTGCAGGCTCAGGACATGAGCCGTAGTGTCCTGAGTGCCTTAGCTCCAGCTGCCCCCGGCTCCTCACTCTGACCCCCAGAACCCTTATACCTCTGTTCCTGCTGCCATGAAGCCCCCAGCTCTGCTTACCCCACAGGCTGCCCATTCTTGGATCCCCCAAGCCACTGACACCCAACATCTTTGGGCTCCTCAGACACATCCCATCCCTTCATGGTCCAGCGACCCCCAGACCCCTTATGTCCCCATCACTCCCATCCCAAACTGACAAGCCACATCCCTGCACAACCCCCCCCCACACCACCTCCCCGACCCTGGGGGAGCACTCCCTGCTCAGCCCCACACAGCATCACCACCCCCAGTGGGGCCCCATCCCCCAGCAGACCCCAAAGCGAGGTCAGGGCATGACAAGCACTGCCCCATCCGCTGTTCCCCCCCCACGGGCAGCAGGACATGGGCTGGTGCCAGGCCAGAGCACGGGGCCACCCAGAAAATGGGGCATGAGAGGGGGCTGGGTGCTCCCGCTCCAACACTTCCTCACGGGACACAAAGGCGGCTGTGTCCCACACACAGCCCCGACAGTGATACTGGTGCTGGCACTGCTGCAGCTGGGCGGGCTGAGGGGAGGGGGAAGGGGGGTTGGGGCCTGTGGGAGGGTCCCAGCACTGTCCTCGGCAGGGAAAGGCAGAGCTGAGCTCATGCCACGGGGTCACTACTGCAATTTTATTATTGCATTTTTAAAAAGAAAGGAAGAGGACGACAGGCCGTAACACAGAATGCGAGGGGCTGGGGTAGAAGTCCAGAAGAGCTGCTGCCCCTTCCCCACCCGCAGCACCAGCCCTGCCTGCCCAGCCCCACCCCCCTCCCCCCCAAATAAAATTTATAAAGGAGAGGTATCTGAGAGAGTGACCGAGTTTCTAACACCGATAGCTGGGGAAAAAAAAACAAAACCAACAAAAAACCAAAACCAATGACAAAAAAACGTTGTGGACAAAGAAAAAAAAAACGACGGCACCCACCCAAAAAAATAAAACAACCCAGGAAAGAAGGGCCGGCGCTCAGTCCAGACAGCCCGCGCTGGGGACACCAGCCCCACGCACCCCTCACAAGTCCAGCTCCAGCTCCTGCAGCTCCTCCTCCAGGGCTTTCCTCCTGCCCAGCTTCTCCAGCTGCTCCTTGGTCGGCTGCTTTATCTCCCCAGAGTCGAGCCGCTGCTGCAACTCCTCCACCTGCCGCAGCTTCTTCCTCAGGTTCTTGATCTTCTTGCTTTTCTCTGAGGCCGCAGCTTCCCCGTCGGCGGAGCCCTGGGTGCCGCAGGCCGGCTGCGGTGCGGCCGCTCGCGTGTCCCCTCCGCTGCCCCCCGACAAAGACACCTTCTCCAGGGACTGGATCAGTTCGTCTGTTTCCCTCTCGCCCTTCTCCTGCTGCTGCTTCCTCTTCTCCTTGCGTTTCAAGTTCCTTTTCGCTGTTTTGGACAGTCCCGTCTCCCCGCCCTCCGCCTTGCTGGGCTGCTTGCTGGGCTGGGCGGTGGGCTCCAGGCTCAGCCCTGGGGGCAGCTCAGGCTTGCTTTTGAAGAACTTCACGTACTTGTTCTCGTACCTGCGTGGGAGGAGACGCAGTGACGGCACCGCTGCCCCTGCGGAGCTGCAAACCTCGCCACCTCCAGCGCGGCCATCACACAGCACAGCCCCGACCCGGTGCTCAGCTCTGCTGCTGCCCTGAGCTCCTCGGGACCTCCTGGTGGCCGTGGCTCAGCCCAGCCCCACGCAGCCGGATACGTACCATCAGGACTCAGCTTATGGCTCACAAGTGCTCGGGTACCTGGAAAGAGACTGAGACCTCGAGACGTGACCCGATTCACACGCACCGGGGTCGACTGGGGGCTCCCAGCCTTGCCACGCTCCCCTCAGCCCCAACGGAGTGCAGGTAACAGCACAAAGCGCCCACAGCGGGGGATCCTGAGCACAGCCCAGGACCCCACACCCGGCTGCCTGCCCCACTTACACCGGCACCTCCTCCTGCGGCACGTAGCCCTCCTTCACGCGCCGCTGCTTCCGCCAGGTGCCGTCGGGGCGCTGCGTAGAGGCAATGTACTTCCCTACGGGGAGAGAGTGATGCTAGGTGGGAGCCCCAGGGGGCTGCCCCTGCTCTGGGACTCCGCTGGGGGCTGCCCGGCACCTGGTATTGTTCTGGGGGAGTAAGAGCAGGGACCAGCCCTACTGGGACACGGGAGGATGGGTCTGCCCTGTAGTAAACGCCGGAGTGGGAGATCTGACCCCACAGAGAGCAAGGGGGCTTGATCTAACCCCACAGAGAACGCGCGTGGGGGGAGATCTTGCCCCGTAAAGAATACAGGGCGAAGATCTGACCCCATAGAAAACTCGGGGAGAAGACCCCACCCCATAGAACGCGATGGGGAAAATGCCACACAGGGATGGGGACGGGGGGCACAGACCCACGGGGAAAAAGACAGAACGGGACCGGCCCCACGGAGTGCAGCCCCCGCCCCACACGGCGCCCGGCAGATCCCCGTCCCGCGGTACCGGAGTCCCCCGCCCCCGAACCGCGGCACTCACCGGTCTCATCCGTCACATAGGGAGTCGCCATCTTGCGAGCGCGATACACTTCCGGCCCCTCCGCCCCGCCCCCGGAAGTGGCGGCGCGGCGGCCGGACACGGGATTGGGGGGACCGCGAGCTGCGGCGGCCATTTTGTTTTTAAAGGCGCCGCGCTCCCCGTCGCGGGGTGCGGGGATGCTGCGGTGGGACCGGGCAGAGTGTGCCCGCGCTGCGGGACCGGGACGGCTGAGGTGGAGCCCATCTCTACTAGGCCTTTGCAGCCGGGCCCGCCCCGCCTCGGCGTCACGTCGGGGGACAGGGAGGGGTCGGGGCTCCCCGCACCGCAGAGCCCCGCGGTTCACACGGAGTTGGGGGGTCAACAAACTACTATTCCTCCATTCCCGCACTCCGCCCCCGGGACGGGGGGCCCGGATGCGGCCCGGCCCCGCGCTGCGACAGCCGCGGGGATTTCCACGCGTGCCCTCACCCTCAGCCCCCCTCCCACCCATCTCTGCTCTCCCACCCCCGCCGGCGCCGGCCGCGCTGGGACCCCCCCCCCGGGGCGTTTCAAGGCACAACGGAGGCAGCCCCGCGGGTGCGGGACAGGTGCGAGCCCGGAGGGGAGCGGAGGGGAGCGGACCCCGCCCCGCCGCTGGGCTCCCCCCGCCGCACGTGCTGCCTGCCGCCCTGAGCCGTGATGTCAGAGGGGTTGGGCCGCGGCGGCAGCGCGCGGGCACCGGGCCGGACCGAGCGGCGGCACCGAGCCGAGCCCCGCAGGTACCGGCGGGCACCGGGGGCGGGGCGGGACGGCGCCGGGAGGGGCGGAGCCAAGCCGGTGCTACCGGGATGGGCTGCACCGGGTGTAGGATGTAGCGGGTATGGGCTGCGTCGGAAGGAGTCGAACCGGACCGAACTGAACCGGGCAGCGCGGGGTTCGGTCCGATCGGAACGGAGCGCATCGGGCTGAGCCGAACCGGCGGCATCGCACGGAGAACGGGAAGGAAGCGGCGCCGACGGGGCACGGCCCGGGCTGCACCCCGGGGTGTAGGGTCGGTGCCGCCGCCCGGTCCCGGTCCCGCAGCCCTTCTCGGTCCGCTTTCCGGTGCCGATGTGCGCGGGGCTCAGCGCAGTGGGCTCCAGGCTCCGCTCCCATCCCGTCCCGACCCCGCCGCTTCGCTCCCGGGGCGCGGCGGGAGGAGGAAAACGGGGAAAGCGAAGGGCCCGGCCCCGCCCGCCCCGGCTCTGAGCTCCACTGCTCCCACCTGCGTGTCCCGGAGCCACCCCGGGCTGCGCGAACACCGGCACCGGCGGGAAACGGCCCCGGTGCCCCTTTATCCGGGGTCCCCGAGGGGGTGAGCACAGCCCGGGGTTCCTGGGACTGCCGTGGGAGGAGAGGGGCTGCGCGTGGGTGCTGCCCCCCTCCCAACCCCCCACGGGTCCCGCTCCCTGCCTGTTACTAAATAAGGGAACCGGCCGCCGCGCCGGGGGGGTCCTGGGGGCTGTGCTCGGTCTCGGGGCTCCCGGGGGGGCCGACAGCGTGCCTCGGTTCGGTTCCCCCAGCTCGGGTTCATGACGCAGCCGCGGTGCGGGGGGGGAAGGGGACAGGGATGGTGATGGGACTACCCACGGGTGCTCTGGGTGGTGCCAGGAGGGACGCGCAATCCTACTCCTCACTCCCTTTGGGTCACATCTGGGGTCCCGGTGGGCCGTGCGTGGCACCAGGGCGGCTCCGTGCCCCCTCCCCGTGCTGCTCTCAGCATCCGCCGCCCGGTGCCACGCAAGGGAGCAAAGCTCAGCCTTCGCCCTCGGGGACAGCACTGCCGCATCGTGGGGCCGGGAGGGAACCGCATCCCCGCGGGTTGCGTGGGTGGCAGCCGGATGCGTGGCAGCCGGATGCGTGGCAGCAGGATGCGAGCAGCCCCGGGCGGGCACCGACCTGTTTGTGTGCGAGTGAGCTGCTGCCCGCCCGGCCCACGCGTCTCGTACCCCATGGGGGTGGGGAGGGGCTGTTCCCCGAGTGGGGCTCGGCCGTCCCCGCGCTGGGGCTGCCCCTTTCCGTGGGGCTGTTCTGGAGCAAACGGGGAGGACGCGGGGGGAACCCCGACGTGAGCGCACCGCCGCCCTCTGCCCGCAGGCAGCGCTATGGAGGAGAGCGCCGAGTGGGGCACGCTCAGCCCCGAGGAGTTCGCCCAGCTGCAGAAATACCTGGACTGTGAGTGGGGAGGGGGAGGGGAAGGGATGCAGCGCGTTCGTGGGTGTGCACGGGAGTGGCTGCACTTTATGTGTGGCTTTGCGTGTGTTTGGCGGGGGGGGGGGGGGGGGGCACGCACGCGTGCGTGTGCACACCCCTTGCCTGTGTGTGCATGCCCTGGAGCTTCCTTGCACATGCCTGTGCCCGCAGACAGCAGCAGGAAGGTGCAGGACGTGCTGCAGGAGTTCTGCGGCGACGGGACACTGTCCCAGCACCTGCAGGGAGAGGTGAGTCCCCCCCCGCCCCAGGGTCTATCTGCTGCCCCCCCCCACCACCTGCAGCCCCCCTTTGCCTCCCCAGTGTGTGGACTTTGAGGGCTTCAAGTTGTTCCTGAGGAGTTACCTGGAGGCAGCTGATGTCCCGGACACGCTGTGCCATCACCTCTTCAGGTCCTTCCAGAGCACAGGGCAGCCGGGGTGCCGGTGAGGACCTTGGGAGGTTGTGCTGGGACACCTGGGGGGAAGCGTGGGCTCAGCCTTATCCATCCCACAGGCACTGACCTCGTCTGTGTTAATGATGTCTCCTGCTACTTCTCGCTGCTGGAGGGTGGGCGCCCCGAGGACAAGCTGGAGTGTGAGATGGGGTCCTGTGGCACGGGGTGGGCTGGGGGGGGCACATCTGTCTGACTCTGCTGTGCCCCCACCTGCAGTCACCTTTAAGCTGTACGACAAGGATGGGAATGGGCTCCTGGACAGCTCGGTGAGGGGACAGGGCTGGGGTGGGGGGGGGGTTGGGGTGCATCTGAGGTCCCCATCATCACCCCCACCCTCACTCTTGCCACCACCATGCTGCAGGAGGTGGAGCGGATCATCACCCAGATGATGCGAGTGGCCCAGTACCTGGACTGGGATGTCACAGAGCTGAAGCCAGTGAGCAGCCCTTCACCTTCCCTTTCTTCCACCCCCCCCCCCCCCCCCCCACCAATCTACCCCCCCCACCCTAAGACCCACGTCCCCCTAGATCCTGCAGGAGATGATGCGGGAGATCGACTATGACGGCAGTGGCACGGTGTCGCTGGCGGAGTGGCTGCGTGGTGGTGTAACCAACATCCCACTGCTGGTGCTGCTGGGCCTGGAGGTGGTGAGTGCGGGGGGTGCACCGTATACTGGGACCCCCCCGGGGCTGTCCTGACCCTTCTCCCCCCGGCTGCCCCCTTAGCACATGAAGGACGATGGGCAGCACATGTGGCGCCTGAAGCATTTCAACCGCCCCGCGTACTGCAACGTGTGTGAGATGCTGCTGGTCGGGCTGCGCAAACAGGGGCTGTGCTGCACCTGTGAGTGGGGAGGGGACCGGGACATGGATGGGACCGTGGAGGGAGCAGGGATGGCTGTGACTGCGGTGGGGTGGGGATAGGAGGGCGACAGCATGGGATGAGGATGCAGTGGGGACAGGGATGGGATGGTGGGGAGGGCAGTGATGGGGCGGAGATGGTTGTGGGTCTGGAAGGGGGACGGGGATGGGCACAGGGGTGAGGACAGGGCGGGGACAACGAGATGGTGACTGGGACAGCCATGCAGTGAAGACAGGGTGGGAACAGGGACAAGAATGGGATGGTGTCCCTCCCTTCTGGGCGACGATTGGATGAGAACACGATCCGAGTGGGGAGGGGCACAGGGGGTGGCATGGGGATGCGGTTTGGGGGGGGGGGGGTGCCCCGCCCCTTCCAGCTGGGAGACACCCAGCGCAGAAGTAGGCGTGGCTTGTCCAGAGACCCCACCCACATAAGAACTGCGGGCTGCCATTGGTGCCTGCCGCGGAGGGAGTTCGTGCTCTGATTGGTTGGGAGGCGGCTTGTAGGCGGGGACAGGCACCAAAGCCACGCCCTTCACGGCCACGCCCGCCCCCCCCAGTCTGTAAGTTCACCGTCCACGAGCGCTGCGCCCGCAAGGCCCCCCCCAGCTGCATCAGCACCTACGCCAAGTCCCGCAAGGAGGCCGGCGTGAGTGCCGCGGCTGTCTGTCCGTCCATCTGTCCGTCCGTCTGCCCGCTCACCTGCCTGCCCATCCTTCGCTCCCTTTGCCCGTCCGCTTGTCCGTGGCTCCGTCCGTCCACTCATCCCTTTGCCCGTCCATCTGCTCGTTTGTCCGCCCGCCCGTCCATCTCTTTTGTCAAGCTGTGCAGCTGTCTGCCCACCCGCTCCTCCTTCCTGTCCGTCCCACCGCCTCCCGCCGTGAATGCCCACTCAGGTCCAAGCCCACGTCTGGGTGAAGGGCGGCTGCGAAGCCAGCAAGTGTGGCAAGTGCCAGAAGAAAATCAAGAGCTTCCAGAGCCTGACGGGGCTCCACTGTGTCTGGTGTCACCTCAAGGTGGGGACAGGCAAAAGGGACATGGGCCCCCATGGTGCTGTTTGGTGTCACAGGGGGGAGTCCCTGTCTCCTCCATCTGGCCCCAAAGGATGGGATGCCTGGATGTTTTTTCTGCCCCCCCCTCCCCAGATCCATGAGGAATGCCTGCATGCTGTGTCCTCTACTTGTGACTGCGGGCTGCTGAGGGACCACATCCTGCCCCCCTCCGCCATCTATCCTGTGGTGCTGGTGAGCCTGGGGGAAGGGAAGGGGGGATTTAGGGGGCTGAGGGATGTCCCTGTTTGGGGATGTGGGTGTCATTTCCCTGCTGGGGGTGCAGGAGCGGCAGAACAGCCAAAAGGATGAGAGTGGGACAGCGGGCGAGGAGGGACCCCAGGTCTTCACCACTCCCGAGGGACAGGCGCTGCGGGTGAGGCACTGAGATGCATTCCCCTGGGATCCATGTCCCCCCAGTTGTGTCTGTGTCCCCCCATGGGGTCATGCCTGGTGCTCACCCTCCCCAACCCACAGGTCAGCCCCGTGCCTGACACCCACCCACTCCTTGTCTTTGTCAACCCCAAGAGTGGAGGGAAGCAGGGGAAGAGGTGAGGGGCTGAGCACGTACTGGGCCCACCCTGGGGCCTTCCTCCACACACAAATTCAGGGGGAGGTGTGGGTGGGGTTGAATCCTTTCCCCCCTCAGCTGAGCTCCTCTCTCCTTCAGAGTGCTCCGGAAGTTTCAGTACCTGCTGAACCCCCGGCAGGTCTACAACCTGCAGCAAGGAGGACCCAACCCAGGGTAAGGGGGAGCCATGGGGAGCATGTGCTAAGTGCTGGCAGGGGGACAACCAGCCCTGAACTCCCCCTCCCTCCTTTCCCTTCCCCTCCCCAGGCTGAATTTCTTCCGGGACGTGCCAGATTTCCGCATCCTGGTATGTGGTGGGGATGGCACAGTGGGATGGATCCTAGATGCCATTGGTGGGTCTGCACTTCCCCCCTCCCCAAGGATGTGCTGGATAAATCTATCCCCCCTCTGACTGCACTTCTCCCTTCAGATAAAGCCAACCTGCCCCGACGACCACCCGTGGCCGTGCTGCCTTTGGGTACCGGCAACGACCTGGCGCGGTGCCTGCGCTGGGGAGGAGGTGAGCGGGGTGTGAGGTGGGCTGCCCAACATCCCCCCCCCCCCACACAGCTTCCCCCCTGGTCCCACGTGTCCCACCTCCCACCGTCCGCAGGCTACGATGGGGAGAACCTGGTGAAGATCCTGAAGGACATCGAGGGCAGCAGCGTGGTGCAGATGGACCGCTGGCACCTGCAGGTGCTGCCCACCTGCCCCGCCGAGGAGGGCGACCCTGTGCCCTACGAGATTGTCAACAATTACTTCTCCATCGGGGTGGTGTGTGGGGCTGAGGGCTGCTGGGGGGAGGGGCACAGCATGGCCAGGCCTCACCCCCCTACTCTGTGCACTCTCCCCCCACCCCCCAGGATGCCTCCATCGCGCATCGCTTCCATGTCATGCGGGAGAAGTACCCTGAGAAATTCAACAGCAGGTGGGTGCTGTCCCCAGGCTGCATTCCCCTGATCCCCCCCCGCATGTCCTTATGTGCCCACCCCCCACCCCCCACCCCAGGATGAAGAACAAGCTCTGGTACCTGGAGTTCGCCACTTCTGAGACACTCTTTGCCACCTGCAAGAAGCTCAAGGAATGCCTGAGCATCGAGGTCCGCCCCGTCCCTGCATCCCTGTGCCCCCACCCCACACAGTGCCTTGCTCTGACTGTGCCCCCCTTCCCCAGTGCTGCGGGACCCCCCTGGAGCTGCGGGGGGCACTGGCGGGGGTGGCTGTGCTCAACATCCCCAGCATGCATGGAGGCTCCAACCTTTGGGGTGAAACCAAGCGCCCGTTGGGGGAGACAAGAAGGGCTCCCAGTGCCACGCAGCCCCCAGCCATCACCGACGCCGAAACGCTCAAGACCTGCGTGCAGGGTGTGTGGGGTTTGGGTTGGGGGGGAAGCAACCCCCTCCTTGGGGCGGGCACCATCCTGACTGCCCCCAACCCTCCTCCTTTAGACCTGAGTGACCAGCGGTTGGAGGTGGTGGGGCTGGAGGGAGTGCTGGAGATGGGGCAGATCTACACTGGGCTGAAGAGTGCGGGCACACGGCTGGCCAAGTGCTCCGAGATCACCCTGCGGTGAGCCTTGGGTTGGGGGGACTGTGCCCCCCAACAAGAGCTTGGGGCAAACTGGCAGTGGGGCTGTTGTTGCAGGACGCTGAAAGCCCTCCCCATGCAGATTGATGGAGAGCCCTGGATGCAGCCACCCTGCACTGTACGTGCTCCTATGTCATGCTGGGGTGGGGGTTGTTATCTCTCTTGGATCCCCCTGTGGTGCTGTACTCTCCCAGCATTGCCTCACTCCTCTCTTCCAGATCAAGATCACCCACAAGAATCAGGCACCCATGCTGATGGCCCCCCCACCTCGCTCCTCCAGCTTCTTCGGCCTCAAGAAGGGTTCTGTGGAGGGCTGAGGTGGACTGGACCCCACCCCCCCACTCCCCCCATGCTCTGAGCAGGGCTCTCCTGTCCTTCTCATCCTCCCCTGTGCACCCAGGGGTGCTGCAGGGTGGGGGCGGCTGGGTGGCCCCCACCACAGGGGCAGTGGGAGGAGGGGCTGGAGTCCCCACCCCGCTGGGCCCCCCCTTCTCCGTGCCCTATTTATTACACCCAACCCCCGCGTTTCAAGTGCCTCTTGCAGTAATAAAGCTGGCGGCTGGGCCCCCCCGCTCCCTCCCCATGCAAACAGACAGAGCACAGCTGAGCTGAGTCTTTATTAGCAGCCGATGCACGCATCCCCCTGGTTCCTGGGGGCTCGGGCCAGGTGGGGGGCACGGTACCAGGGGGGTGGGATGCAGACCTACTCCCCTAGACGGCGTTGGCACGCAGCAGGGGGCTGCTTTCACCGCTGGGGGCCCCCCCGAAGGCCTGGCGCAGCAGCAGCCGTAGGGCAGCACTGGGGGGCAGCCAGCTGTGGGACCGAGGGGCAGGGGGGGCCGCGGGAAGCAGCGGGCTGTACTTCACACGGCTGAGGGCAGAGCAGGGGGAGGGGGTGGGGGGTGTTGAAAATGAGTGCTGTGCTCTCCCTGTGTCCCCTTCCCCCCCTCCCATGTCCCGGTGACCCCCACCCTCTCACCGGTAGGTGTAGGCAGCCGTGCCCAGCGCGGCAGCGATGAGCAGCAGCCCCACGGTGAGCGTGGTGCCGCTGGCAGCTGGAGATGCTCCTGGGGGGATTCGGGGTGGGGGGAGAAGGCAGAGGCAGCTCAGCACCCTTGCACCTCCCCCTCCCCATCCTCCCCTTACCCCGTCCCTCTCCCACCTCCGATGGCCACGTGGGTGCTGGCCACAGCCAAGCCATTGCCGTTGGCCAGCGAGACGTTGAGGCAGTAGAGGCCGGACTGGTTGAAGTCCTGGCGCAGCACCAGCTGGCAGCCCGGCGCCGGTGCCACCGCCGAGCACGTCTGCATCTGTGCTGTGCGGCACTCAGCATCCGCCACCACGGTGCACACCTCCTCGGGCAGGCTGCATGTGGGGGGAAGGGGTCAGTGTACTCCCAGCCCCTCCCCCCCCCCGGTGGTCCCTGTAGTCCCCATCCCAACCCCCAGTGCAGCATTGTGCCGCAGTTCCCATGTTCTGCCCAGCTCCAGCCCCGTGCTCTCCCAGCTGTTCCCAGCCCCACTGTGTCCCCCACAGATCTCAGCTCCGGACACTGTCCCCCAGTGATCCTCACCTCCCCTCGCACGTCACCGTCAGCTCCACGCTGTTCCCGCTGCCGTCAGGCGCTGCGGGCACCACCTGCACGATGGCCACGCTCTCGATGCCCTCTGTGAAGGGATGTGGTGTCAGAGCAAGGCAGGACCCCCCCCCTCCCCCCACCCCGGACCCCCTCCCTGGACCCTCAGCCCGGTGCTCACGGACGATGTTGAGCTCTGTGGAGAAGGTGCCATAGCGGTACAGGACGCAGCCGGTGGGCTCAGCCTCGGGTGCCTGGCGCTTCACCAGCAGCAGTGGCTCCGCTGTGGTTTCAGCTGTGCCACTGCCAGAGGATACAGCTGTGGCTCCAGCTGTGGCTCCAGCTGTGGGATCTGCTATGGATTCGGCTGTAGCTGCAGCTGTAGGTCCAACTGTGTCCACATCCGTGGCTCCATCTGCAGCTGTGCCCACAGCTGTGGCTCCAGGAGTGGCTGCGGCCACATCTTCTGCTGTCCCCACACCTGCAGCAGCCCCAGGCAGAGAAGCAGCTGGGGACGGGCAGAGAGGGGTCCAACCATTCCCTCGTGGGACCCCCCAGGCCACATCCCATCCCACTCTGCCCCACAGGGACAGCACCCACCTGCTGCCACACTTCCCTCCGCTGCTGTGGGAGCCACGGTGCCCAGAGCGTCCCCACTTGGGGACACCGAGGCGAGGAGCAGGGGGTCTGCAGGGGGGTCTGTACCAGCTGCTGCACCGGCCACTGCAGTGCTGAGCACCGGGTCGGGCTCAGTGGCAGTGCCATCTGAGGGCACAACCTCTGAGACCCCCGTGGGTTCTGCTGGTGCCCCGGAGGCTCCGGGTGCCACAGCAGTGCCGGGTGCTGCAGTGGTTCCAGGTCCCGTGGGGGTGCTGGGTGCAGCAGCAGTGCCGGATCCCGTGGGCCCTGCAGGCTGCGTGGCCGTGGGTCCCAAGGAGGGCACCGGCCCTGTGGTGGGGTCAACAACGGGGGGTGCAGAAGTGCCGCAGGAGCTGAGCGGGATGGCTGCCTGCAGCACCAGGCGGGCGGCGAAGGAGCCGTCCTGCAGGTAGGTGTGGGTGACAGTGGGGCTGCGGGAGATGAGCGTGCCGCTTTGATCCCCAAAGTCCCACGAGTAGGAGATGTCGGCGTCACGCAGGTAGTGGCTGGGGTCGTGCAGCCGCACGCTGAAGGCCACGGGGCGGTTGCGCACAAAGCGCCCATCGTCCCCCGCTGCCGCCTCCAGCTGTGTCACATCCACCGCTACGGGCACCTGGTCTGGAGGACAGGGGGACATCAGCCTGGGGACACCGTGCCTGCCGCCAGCCCATCCCTCCCCTCCCCCCCGCTGCTGCCTACCGGTGATGCTGAACTGCGTGCTGGCGTGGCCGATGGGGATGAACTTCTGGCGGCCACGGTAGTGGTAAACCACCACCTCCATGGTGTAGGAGCCCAGGGCCACCCCGTCTGTCCCCACCGTCAGCTGCGACGTCGCTCCATCCACCACCTGCCAGTATCGCCCTGGGGGGACGCCGCAGTCAGACATGGGGACATCCCAGCAGTGCTGGGAACGCGGCGCAGAGCCGTCCTCACCCCACGTCCACCAGACGTAGACAAATCTCCCACGTTTGCCCCACGCGCTGCGGGGAAAGGGCTGCCCGTCGGGGAATACACCATCCGAGCCCTCGGCCAGCTGCTCCGGGAACACGGGGTCCCCTCGTGCTACACGGGTGCCTGTGGGGAACATGGGGTCAGCAAGGCTCCAGTGTGGATCCAGCTGTGGATCCAGCTGTGGATCCAGCTGTGGATCCAGCTGTGCCCACCGTTGACGGTGCAGTTCTGGCTCCACACCACACGGCCATCGGGCAGCACCGTCTGGGTGCTGGGGAAGCGCAGCACGATGGAGAAGGTGGCCTTGGCACCCGCCATGGTGGGAGCATCGTTGCTGATGTCGAAGGTGACGTCGCCGCCTGCCAGGCACAGGGACAGCGGCTCAGGGAGCAGTCCCACAGCCATCTGTCCCCGTGTCTGTACGTCCCAGTGCTCACCTCGCCAGCAGTCTCTCTGCTGCACTGTCCCCTCCTGCCAAGGGCGGTACCGTGTTGCATCCCAGCTCCGGAACGGTGCCAGGCGGCCACCCCACACCGGGCCCTGACCGCCACTGCGGCTCCGGCCACCGGCTCCTGCAGGAAAAGGGACAGGGACACGATGGCACAGCACTGGGACCCCCTGAGCAGCCCCAGGGCCACGTGATGGGCTCAGGCTGCAGCGTGGGGCAAAGCCCATCACATGGCGCTGCTCAAAGCTCTTTCATGTGATGCTCAGCTGAGCCACGCCGCGGGGCTGGATGGGGTGAGTGCTCCCCCCGCGTCCCCGCTCAGCCCCACAGCCTGCAGCACACGGTCCCCGTGTAGTCCCCACAGCATTGCCCACCCTGTGGGGTGCCCGTGGGCACGAAGCAATGGGGACGTTGCTCCCTCCTCGTACTGAGGGCTCCCCACACCATGGGACAGGTTGAGCTCGGTGCTGTTGGGGGGGGTCCACACCCACTGCAGAGCCCACCCTGGGATTGATCCTGCTCCAGGAGGCTCAGTGCCACCACCCCACCCCAACCTGTCCCCGTTTGGGGTCCCACTGGGAATCCATCGCTGCCTCACGGAGCCCACGGGCACCTCACAGCCAGGACCACTCCTCGTGCACCCCAGATGCCTGAAGACCTCCCCCCCTTCCCCATAGCCCCACTTACGTTGCTGTGCCGTGACGAGGGCCAGCAGTGCCGCCAGCAGCACAATGGCCCCGTGCAACCACATGCTCCCTGCACTCGGACTCCGGGAGAGGCAAAGGCAGCGGCTGCGGGGGGGATAAGAAGGGACCCTCTTTGCATAATCCCACCCCACGGACGGCCCCGGGGAGGGCCTGCGGGTGGGCACGTGCGTGCACGTGTGTGCATGTGTACGCACACATGGGTATGGTCACACGCTCCCCTAGCTCGGCTCAGAGCCGGAGGGTTCAGGGTGTGTGAGACCCCCACGAGGGGCTCAGCGCAGCCACTGCCCCACGCTCAAAGCACAGTGGTGCCTGTCCATGTGTTGGTGCCCCACGGAGCTGGGACACAGTTGTGACCCTTGAACCACTCATGAGGTGGGACACAAACACGTGGAGACCCCCATACTGCACCCACCCAGGGACCCTCAGCTGCACTGGGGTCACTGCAGGCCCCCAGCTGGCCCCAGCCCACGGCATCATTGGTGGCTGTGGCTGGCAGCATGCATGCACAGGCCCATAAAGCACTGCGCTCGTGTGCATGGGAACCCTGTGCGTGGGACTGCGTGTGTGACAGTATGCCCGTGGGGAGGGCGTCCATGGGACCGTTTGCCTGGGAAAGCTGTGGGTAGCACTGTGTCCACGGCTCTGGGGACAGTTCAGTAACAACCCGCGCTCAGGGCCTGTACTGCAGGCACGGCGGCTGCCCTCGTGTCAGTGTCCCGGGGAAAGAAGAGACGCGGAGAAACGCCCGCAACAGCCGCGAGCACTCCACGCGTGGACCGAGCCTGTCGCTTTAAGAGATCTCCCGCGCCGCCCCCCTCCTGGCTGCGGGCTCAGCGAATGGGAAGGCACGGGGGGCGTGGCCAGCCGCCGGCGGGAAGCGGCGCGGGCGGGGCCCCGGGATTGTGGCGCGCCGGGGGAAAGCGGCGGCCGCGATCGCTCCGTGCCCGGCCCGGGACCCCGGGACACCACACCCCCGGGCCGCGCCCCCCGCCTGGGGCCGCCCCCCCACCCCATGGAGAACTTCCAGAAGGTGGAGAAGATCGGGGAGGGCACTTACGGCGTCGTGTACAAGGCCCGGAACAAGGTCACGGGCGAGGTGGTGGCGCTGAAGAAGATCCGGCTGGACACGTGAGCGGGCGGGGGGCTCTGGGGGGCATTGGGGGGGGACACCGGGAAGGGCTCAAACTCGTTCCTCCCCCAGGGAGACCGAGGGCGTCCCCAGCACGGCCATCCGTGAGATCTCGCTGCTGAAGGAACTCAACCACCCCAACATCGTCAAGTGAGGAGGGGGCACCGGAGAGGGGGGCAGGAAGCGGGGGACAGAGCGTCTAGGGGGACACTCTGCTGGCAGTCTGCTGTGTTGGGAGGTTTGGCTTCAGCGGGGTCCTGGGACCGCAGAAGGTGTGGGAGTTGTGGGGGGGAGGGGGCGGGTTGAGAGCTGCAGAGGATCCGGGGGCTGTGGGGTTATTTGAGGGCTGTGGGGATGTCCAGGATCTGTGTAGGGTCCAGAGGCTCTGGGGGAGTCTGAGGGCTGTAGAGGGGCCTGGGGGCTGCAGAGGTTCTGGAGATTGCAGGGGGACCTGGTGGCTGCAGGGGGTCTGGATACTCGGGGGAGTCGGGCGTGGGTCATGTTAGCACCCAGGCCACCCTCTTCCAGGCTGCTGGACGTGATCCACACGGAGAACAAGCTCTACCTGGTCTTTGAGTTCCTGCACCAGGACCTAAAGAAGTTCATGGACGCGTCATCCCTGGGTGGCATCGCGCTGCCCCTCATCAAGGTGGGTCAGGGTGGGGGTGGCGGAGGGGGCACGGGGCAGCACTGACTCCCCCCCTCCCCCCATCCCCCTATCCCTGCAGAGCTACCTGTTCCAGCTGCTGCAGGGCCTGGCCTTCTGCCACGCACACCGTGTGCTGCACCGTGATCTCAAGCCCCAGAACCTGCTCATCAACGCTGACGGTGCCATCAAGCTGGCTGACTTTGGGCTGGCCCGCGCCTTCGGGGTGCCCGTGCGTACCTACACCCATGAGGTGGGCATGGGGATGGGTGGGCTGAGGGCTGCGGGGGTGGCCCTGTGCCCAACATCTGCCCCCCACCCCACAGGTGGTGACGCTGTGGTACCGTGCACCTGAGATCCTGCTGGGATGCAAGTACTACTCAACTGCCGTGGACATCTGGAGCCTGGGGTGCATCTTTGCCGAGATGGTGAGCACGGGGAAGGGGATGGAGGGAGCTGTGGGATGGCTTGGATAACTGGGGCCACCATGGGGATGCCCTGAGGACACCAAGGGGACGCTTTGGTTACACTCTGGGGACATTAAGGATGTGCCCTGGGGGATACCAAGGAGATGCTGTGCTGACACCTTGGGGACACTAAGGACTTGCCCTGCTGACACCTTTGGGATACATTGGGGATATCCTGGGGAAACTAAGGGCATGCCCTGGGGACACCGAGAGGACACTGTGGTCATGTTCTGAAGTCACCAAGGACGTGCCTTGGGAAACACCAAGGGGCACTGTGGTCACACTCTGAGGACACGCAGAATGTGCCCTGGTTTGCTCCTGTTCTGCTGTCTCATCCTTGACGTCACTGTGCACGGGGCTGGCCACAGGCATGGAGGCACAAAAGGGCTCTGTGGGTGCTGGGGAGGCGGGGGTGGGGGGAGCATCATGTGAGCCCCCAGCTTGGACCTGGCATCACGGGGTGGTCATGTGGGGTCGGGCTTGTTTGATTCCGGTGCCGCCACGTGCAGGTGACGCGACGCGCACTCTTCCCCGGGGACTCAGAGATCGACCAACTCTTCCGCATCTTCCGCACACTGGGGACACCGGACGAGGCCGCCTGGCCCGGTGTCACCGCGCTGCCTGACTACAAGCCCAGCTTCCCCAAGTGGGCCCGACAGGACCTGGGCAAGGTGGTGCCACCGCTGGATGAAGAGGGCCGCAAGCTGCTGGCGGTGAGCACAGGGCTGGGGAGGACAGCGGGGGGGATGCGGTGGGAGCCCCCCCACCCCTCACCGTCCTCTCCTCCCCCTCTCCTTCAGCAAATGCTGCACTACGATCCCAACAAGCGCATCTCGGCCAAGGCAGCGCTGGGCCACCCCTTCTTCCGTGATGTCACCAGGGCTGTCCCCCACCTGCGCCTGTGAGCACTGAGGTGGGGGTGGACACGTCAGCTGCGGACAGCACGAACGTCGAGTGGAGCACCAGGTCCCCCTGACCTCAGAACTGCTCGGGACAGGGGCCCCAACTTGCCTGGGCTCTCAGCACTTACAGCTGGGGGTGAGGTGGGGGGGCAGAGCCTTCTCCCTCCCTCTGTCTCCCTCTCCTCCGTCCCTGGGGTGGCAGTGGGGGTCCACCTCTTTCCCTCCCCTCCGCGGGCTTTTCCTCGCTGACTTTTGTAACTTTTTTGTCATTTTGTAGTTGACATTTAAAGCTCTTTGTGCAGCTCCTGTGCAGCAGCGCCTGTGGGATGTGGGGGGAGAATGGGTACCTGACATGAACCCCCTTCATAGCCGGGGGGAGGGGGGGCAATCTGTCCTATGTTACCGCAGCCCCCCAGCACCATCCTGTGCATCTGTAGGGCCACTGTGCCCATACCCAGCCCAAGGTCCCCATGGAGCCCCATACATGCCTTGAAAGACTTATGACTCCTATATGGAGCCCATATGTACTCCATCTATTTACAGCACCCATATATGTCATGTGGTCCCTGTAGAGCCCATACGTGTCCCATAGTCCCTATATGTTCCATACATAACCCTGCATTCTAGTGGCTGCCATCCGTGCCCCCACAGTCTATAGGATTCATACGTGCTCCATATAGTCTGTATGAGACCTCGTTCCCTGTAGGCTCCGCCCCCTGGCGCTGTGGAGCTCTGCTATTGGCCAGGCCAAGTCCCGCCCCCGCCGAGGGCCGCGGCGTTAACGTGGGGAAGAGCCGCTGGGGGTCAGAGGTCGCGGCTCCCGGCGGCCCCCGCGCCATCGTCCCGCCCCCCGCGGTGCTACGGGCTGTCAGTCATGGGCAACGCGGCCCGTGAATGGCCGCGAGGCACCGCCCTACGCCGCGTCACTCATCACGCCGCCAGCCGCGGGTTGGCCGGGCTATGGCGTCTCTGCCTTGTGATTGGTCACTGCTGCTTCAGGGGTCCGCCCCCTTCGGTCACCTTATTTGTTGCTGGTGACGCCCCCTGAGAGTTGACGCTTTCCATTGGCCAAACGCTCTGTCGCTCACCTCGGGCTCCGCCTCCTCGCGACATTTGTGCCGACCATTGGCTCCCCACTCCCGCACTCCCATTGGTGACACCGCACTGCCCATCCGTCCAATCGCCGCCTTCCATAGGCTACCGAGCATGGGCGGGGAGGATGACGCACACTCCGCCACTCCCATTGGCCTTGCCGACAGGAAGAGGCGTGCCCTCCGCCCCGCCGCTCGCTGCCCATTGGCGGAGCCTCGGCTTAGTCCCGCCCGCGAGAGGAGGGCTGGGCCGAGGCGCTGTTTGTGCGCTCGGGCCGCAGCGGGAGGCCGGGCCGCAGGTACCGGGGCCGGGGCGGCTGCAGCCGGGGCCGAGCGGGCGGCCGGGCCTTGAGCCGCGCCCTGGGTGTGCGGGCCTTTAACCCGGGCTGAACTCATCTAGTGGGGCCGGAGCAACGGGGTCTGGCTCGGGCCTGGGTTTGGGCCCGGCCTGGGGCGGGGACCGGTTCCCCTGTGTCGCGGTGCGCCGAGTGCCCGGGGAGAGCCGTGAGAGCCGTGGGGTGCCGGAGTCCCGCGGGTAGAGCTCGGTGCCGGGCGGGTACTGGGCTCGGTTCTGTTCCCTCGGTGCCCGCAGGGGTCTCGTTGCTGTGCCGAATTCCGTCGGTTTTCCCCCACACCGGGCTCCTGTGCGGCTCCGCCTGCTGCGAGGCGTCGCCGGGGAACCGGGTGCACCAGCGCGGGGGGCTCAGGCGCGGGGGAGAGCGAAGTCCCGGTGTTGGCGCCCGTGGGAGCCGCCCCGTGACCCCGCTGCCCCCGGGGACCCAAAGCAGGCAGCACACGGCGGTCCGGTGAGGGCCGAGCGAGTGTGACCGTCCCGACTTTGCCAAAGGGAAATGTTACTGCAGCCGCCAGAGCTGCCTGAGCTACTGCGAGATGGAGGACACACTGGAACCGGGCACTGAGGGCTCTGTAAAGGATTCCTCGTTGTTACGGAGCTTGCTGGTCCTGCAGCCACCTCGGCGGTGGTGTGAGAGTGGTTGGGACATAGGAGAAGTCCTCCTGGTAACAGGAAAGTGGTTGGCCCTGGTGGCTGTTGCAGTGCTGTGCTGCTGCTGGTGGCGGTGCTCACGGGGGCTCTGTGCCCTCACAGAGGGGAGTGGGGGGCAGTGAGGTGAAATGTCCCCGCACAGTGCAGAGCGGTCACTGCTGCAGCTGTGTGCTCCGTGCAGTGCCCTGTGGTCAGTGTCTCCAGGTGGTTTCTGGTCTTCTCTGTGCATACAGAGCTCACTGCTTCGCACCTTGAGTCACGCTTAGTGAGCAACTGCTGGCTGGTGACGTGAAGCCGCAGTGGGAGCAGCCACGTGCGTGTGTAGCTCATCACCTTCTGCTGCAGGTGAGGGTTTCAGTGTGCAGTAACAGGAACAGACAGTGATCCTGGGACTGGATCTGGTGCCTGTTGAGTGTGTGTGCTGTGTCCAGCAAAAACAGGAGGCAGCGGTGAAGTGGAAACCCCCCAGGATTGGGCTCAAGGGAACTGTGAGGGCCCTGGGTGGGCTCAAGGTGTGGAGTCAGTGCTGTGCACAAGTGCTTCAGTCGCAGCTGTGTGTGGGGGCATAGATGCCGACAGCCTTCCCCTGCTGGCTGTGCTCCAGTACCCATCTGCATCCTGCAGCCGGCTCAGCCCACGTGTGGGAGATGAGCCTTAAAAAATGAATGAGGTTAGCTTGAAAAGCACAAACCTTGCTTTGCCTGCTGTCCCAGCGTGGGAGCTGTAGGACTTGGGCTCTGTGGTGACCCAGCAGTGTGTGCTGTGTCCAGTGGAGCTGCTGGTGCAGGTGGGATATGCTGAGGGCTCTGTTGGGCTGTGCTGGCTGCTGTGATTGTATGCTGAGGGAAAACAGAAAGCAGAAAAAAAAATCAGGCTATGGAACTTGGAGAGGCTGAGCTGTGGGGTTGGTTCCCAGCTCCTCCTCTGGGCGGGGAGAGAGGTGAAGCAGCTGAGGAATCTGTGCTGTGGCGCAAACAGGAGCAGCCTGGAACGTGAGGCCAAGCCAGGTCCTGGCAGGGCTGCTGCCCTCCCCTTGGCATCACTTCTGCATCAGCCCTTCCCACCTGTCTCTTGGGAATCATTCTGGAGCTCTGGAAGCAGAGCAGTCCAGTCCTTGCTGCTTCCTCAGCGGTGCCTGTGTCCACCAGTCATGGCTCAAACCCTGTACCGAGCTGCGTGTGTTGGCTTGAATGGATTTACTGATCACGGCACACCCATGTGCTGCACTGACTGCTTTCCTCCCCTTCCAGGACTGCCTGGTGGAGCCAACGCCAGCGCTCCCAGCGTCGGTGCCTTCCCTGCTCTCTGCTCAGCAGGGCGCGAGCCCAGCAGCAGCCCGGCCATGACCAGCAGAGGAGCAGCCAGGCCGAATGGGCAGTCCCAAGCCAGCAAAATCTGTCAGTTCAAGCTAGTGCTGCTGGGCGAGTCAGCGGTGGGGAAATCCAGCCTGGTGCTGCGCTTCGTCAAGGGGCAGTTCCACGAGTACCAGGAGAGCACCATCGGGGGTGAGTCGGCGAGGGGCACGATGTGTGGGGTGCTGCAGTACCTGGGAGAAGTGCTCCTGCAGCTGTCCATCTCCGTTTTTGCATTGTGCCAGCTTCACTCTCCTGCAAATACGATCCCTGCGGGGCTGGGTGGTCGTGGGCAGAGTGCTCCGGGGCAGCAGTCTGATGCTAACACCCTCCTCCCTCCTGGCAGCGGCCTTCCTCACACAGTCCGTCTGCCTGGACGACACAACGGTGAAGTTTGAGATCTGGGACACGGCGGGCCAGGAACGGTACCACAGTCTGGCCCCCATGTACTACCGGGGTGCACAGGCTGCCATTGTGGTCTACGATATCACCAACCAGGTGAGGTCCCCGGGGCGCGGTGGGGGTCCCTGTGGGGTGCCCACCTTGCTGTAAGCTCAGGTCTCCCCCTTTCTGCTCTTAGGAAACGTTTGCACGGGCAAAAACATGGGTGAAAGAGCTGCAGAGACAAGCCAGCCCCAGCATCGTCATTGCGCTCGCAGGCAACAAGGCCGACCTGGCCAGCAAACGCATGGTGGAGTATGAAGTAAGCATAAGCCCCCCCTCCCCATCCTGCAGCCCCTCCCCACAGCTGCCAGACCCTCACCTGTGTGCTGTCTTCCAGGAGGCACAGGCTTACGCAGATGACAACAGCTTATTGTTCATGGAGACGTCAGCCAAGACAGCGATGAATGTGAACGACCTCTTCCTGGCCATCGGTGAGGCTGCGGGTGGGGGGGGAAGGGGTGATCCTGCAAGGTGGGGGGCTCAGAGCAGCTCTTTTTCCTCCCTGGGGCAGCACCGGGAGCAGTGCTGTTCCCCAGGTGGCCGTGGGTCAGCTCGGTCTGCCCGTGGTTACGCATCCCAGTGGCACTGCAGCCCATAACAGCCACGCTGCTGCTTCTCTCCCCTCTGCAGCCAAGAAGCTGCCAAAGAGCGAGCCCCAGAGCACGAGCGGCGCGGCGGGGAGGAGCAGAGGGGTGGACCTTCACGAGCAAACCCAGCAGAACAAGAGCCAGTGTTGTAGCAACTGAAGGGCGGCCTTCGGCAGCGGCCCGCGAGCGAGGAAGAGCTAAGATATAACCTCCACCCCCCCCCCGTCCACCACACCACACCTCACCTCCATAACGGCACACCGAGAAACCCACCCGAACCAGAACCCTCCCGAGAGCTCTAACTGCACTTTTTAATGCTTCAAAACCACCACCAGACACCCGTTACCACCAATCCTGATGGCAGTGGAACTAGATCCGCCGGGGACTTAACTTCCAAAACAAAACAAAAAAAAACAACAAAAAAAACAAACCGACAAACTCTTCTTCACTTTGTATGATATAGGTGCAAATAGCGACCTAATCGCAGCTCCTCCCTCCACCTTTCTCCCTCTCCCACCTCCCTCTTTGCTCTGGTTGGTCTGTGGGCTCAGCCCTGCTCACGTTTCCCCTCCTGGTGGTGCTGGGAGTGGGACGGGAGAGCTGAGGAGGTGGCAGCACATCCTCGGGTTTGATTTGTGTGATGTACGAGATGGCACCGGAGACCTCTGGAACCAAATGTGGGGTCTGATATGGATTTGTTGTTTAAATTTTTTTTTCTCCTTTTTTTTTTTTTTTCTTTTTTCTCTTTTTCTATGGTTGTCTGGGAGGGAAAAAGCTGCAGTGTCCTTAACCTTCTTCCTTGGTGGCCTTTTTTGCTGAAGGATCGAAAGTGCCTGGAAGTCTTTTGTGAGGGGAAGGGGTGGGATGCAGAGCAGCAGCTGCCGCTGTCCCTCTGTCCCCTCTCCCCCCTGGGCACAGCCCTCCCACTGCTCCCCCGTTCCTCTTCCAGCCACTTCTGTTTGGCACTCGAGGTGGGGAAGCGCTCTGCTCCGCTGCACTTTGATTTTCCTTTGGCTCCTGTTTGCTCTGGAGGTTGGGAGCAGCAGAGGGAGGCGAAGGCAGAGGGAGGCAGTTCCTTTCTGCGCTTCCCGGATGGAGCTCGGATCCCTTGGGCTGCTGCCAGGGGCTGTGCCCAGGGCAGCGCTGCGGCCCGGAGGCCGTTGCCCTCTCCCTGCACTCAGCAGCCTGGGCTCCCCGGGAAGGAGCCCCCAACCCACACTGCAGCCAGGTCCTGCATGCAGCCCCCGAGTGGGGGTGGGGGGGTCCCGCATGACGCCCCACAGTGAGGGCTGAGCGGGTTAGGGCTGATGCATGGACCCTGACTCTGCTTTGCCCCCCTGCACGGCCCGAGGACGCCCCCTCCCTCCCCCCGGGAGTGAGCGGGGACACTGCAGCTTTCCCGACCCTCTCTGTTTCCTTCCGTCTCTGCTCCGCTGTTTGTTTTCTTTTTCCGTTTGTTTGTTGGTTTTATTTTTTTTTATTTTTATTTTTTGCTTTGAGGAAGCTCCTCCATCGCATTGAAATAACGATCATGATAACAGAACTCAGCTGCTGATTTACCGATGTATTTAATGTAAGTAAAAAAAAAAAAAAAAAAAAAAAAAGAAAACAACAAAACGAACGGAGAAAAGTAAAAAAAAAAAAAAACAAAAAGGAGGAACGGCGCCGTGTACTGCGGGGGGGGGGTGGGGGGGCAGCTGGAGCCGAGCCCGTATCCGGCTGCACTCCGATAACGCTTATCGCTGCGGCGGGCGGCGGCGCGCCTCGCCCGTGGGGGCGATAAGGGAGGTGTCACGCGTGGGGGAGCTCCGCCCGCGGCCCCTTTAACGCGCGCCCCCAATGCCCGGGGGGGGCGTGGCCCCACCCCTATGGTCCCGCCCCTTCGCCCCTCCGTTAAAGCTTTCGGCCCCGCGCAGCGCCGCGTCTGCCACGCAGGTGCGTAGCGGGGGGGGATCCGCTACCGGCAGCGGAACGGGGGGGGAGGGGGGCGGTGTCGTGAACTCCCGCGCTCTGCTCTGCGCGCTCCCTCCCGCAGGTCCCGCCGTGATGCTGCTGCTCCGTGCTGTCCCCCGGCGCAGGTAGGACCTTCCCCCCCCCCCCCCCCCCATTCACTTTTGCCCCCGGTGCACCCCGAAGGGCGCTCCCCCCCCCTCGCAACTCCCCCCCTTCACCTCGGGCACCGTTCAGCGCAGTTCTCCCCGCAGGGTCCGCCTGCCCCCCCCGCCACTCCCCCCGCGCTGCGGCTGCTCCCGGACGGACGCTTCCCCCATCGCTCCCGGTGGTCCGGGCCCGGGGGGGGGGCGCGGGCGGGTGGTTCCGGTGCTGGCGGCTCTGCTCGGCCTCGGCGCGGCGCTGAGCTACGGAGAACGGCGGCGGAGGGTGAGCGCGCACCGGGGTGGGAGGGGAGTGGTGGGGAGGGTACCGGGGGGGGAGGTAGGTCCGAGCTGTCCCCGCCGACGGGGCCGAGCCCCCCTCCCTTCCCTCTCCAGGCCGTTCACGCAGCCGCCGCTGCCGCTCCCTCGTACCCCCGGTACACTCGGGAGGAGGTGGGGCAACACCGTAACCCGGAGGAGCGCGTCTGGGTGACCCACGGCACCGACGTGTTCGACGTCACCGACTTCGTAGAGCTGCACCCGGGGGGGCCCGACAAAATCCTGCTGGCGGCGGGGGGGGCCCTGGAGCCCTTCTGGGCTCTCTATGCGGTGCATGGGGAACCACACGTCCTGGAGCTGCTGCAGCAGTACAAGGTGGGCGAGCTCAGCCCTGACGAAGCACCACCGGCCCCCAGCGCCCAGGACCCCTTTGCCGGAGACCCCCCCCGGCACCCTGGGCTACGCATCAATAGCCAGAAGCCCTTCAACGCGGAGCCACCAGCTGAGCTGTTGGCCGAGCGCTTCCTGACGCCCAACGAGCTCTTCTTCACCCGTAACCACCTCCCGGTGCCGGCGGTGGAACCGGGCTCCTACCGGCTGCAGGTGGAGGGTCCCGGGGGCCGCACGCTGTCGCTGTCTCTGGATGAGCTGCGGAGCTGTTTCCCCAAACACGAGGTGACGGTCACCCTGCAGTGTGCCGGGAACCGCCGCGCCGAGATGAGCCACGTGCGGCCGGTCAAGGGGCTGCCGTGGGACATCGGTGCCATCAGCACCGCGCGTTGGGGCGGTGTTCGGCTGCGGGATGTCCTGCTGCATGCCGGCTTCCCCGAGGAACGCCAGGGCGAGTGGCACGTCTGCTTCGAGGGGCTGGACACCGATGTCGGGGGGGCTCCGTACGGTGCATCCATCCCCTACAGCCGTGCGCTCAGCCCTACTGCTGATGTGCTGCTGGCCTATGAGATGAACGGCACCGAGCTGCCCCGTGACCATGGCTTCCCACTGCGCGTGGTAGTGCCTGGGGTGGTGGGTGCACGCAGCGTCAAGTGGCTGCGGCGCGTGGCTGTGAGCCCGGCCGAGAGCCCCAGCCACTGGCAGCAGAACGACTACAAGGGCTTCTCCCCCTGCGTGGATTGGGACACGGTGGATTACCGCACGGCACCCGCCATTCAGGAGCTGCCGGTGCAGTCGGCCGTCACGCAGCCTCGGCCTGGAGCCACGGTGCCACCGGGGGAGCTGACGTTGAAGGGTTACGCGTGGAGCGGCGGTGGGCGCGAGGTGGTGCGCGTGGACGTCTCGCTGGACGGCGGGCAGACGTGGCGCGTGGCACAGCTGGCAGGAGAGCGGGCCCCCCCGGGGCGGGCATGGGCATGGACGCTGTGGGAGCTGACGGTGCCGGTGGCGGCGGGGAAGGAGCTGGAGATCGTCTGCAAAGCGGTGGACAGCAGCTACAACGTGCAGCCTGACAGCGTGGCGCCCATCTGGAACCTGCGTGGGGTGCTGAGCACTGCCTGGCACCGTGTCCGTGTCTCTGTGTGTGACTGATGGTCTGTCGGCCCCGTGGCCGTCCCTGGACGCGGCCGCACTGCCTCTGGTGCAAAGGTCGCCGCCTTATGGCCACCGAAAGTGAAAAGTGTGAAAGCGGCTCCATAAAGATTGCGCAGCTTTTATGGACTCGCTGCTTCCTGGGGCACGACCGGGGCACCGCCGACCACGGTGGTGCCGGGAAACCCCACGGCTCTGGGGTTGGAAGGGGTGGGGGGGGGCTGGGGGATGACCTCGTGGGACCCCGTAACCCCGCATTCCCCCCTCCACCCCGTGACCCTCGGTGACCCCACGTCACCCTCCGTCCCTATGGGACTCTCCGTGTCCCCATGTGACCCTGTGACCCCGCGGGACCCTCTGCATTTTCCTGGACCCCTCAGTGTCCCCATGTCACCCTCCGTTCCCGTAGGACCCCCTCGAGCCCCCCACTGTGACCCCGTTAGACCCTCCCTGTCCCCTCAGCCCCTCTGTGTCCCCCTTATCCTCGTGTCACCCTCAACCCCCTGTCCCCCACCCCGCTGCCATTGTGTCCCCGTCACACCCCCCCCCCCCCCATGCTTCCCCCTCCTGGGGTTCCCCCCCATCCCCTCCCAGCGCTTCGCTCGGCGCTCCCTCCCTCTCTCGGCGCTCCGCTGCCCGCACTGCCTCGGGCCCCATCGATTCGCTCGGCGCTCGTCCCGCCCCCCCTCCCCCCGCGCCGCCCGCGGTGGCCGCGCGCCCCCCCCTTCCCCCCCCCCCCCCCCCCTCCCGCCGGCGTTGGGCGCGCGGCTGCGCGCGGGGCCCGGAAGTGGCTCGGGGCGGGCGGGGGGGGCCGGGCCGGGCCCTCCTCAGGTGAAGGCGCCGCCGATGGAACCGGAGCCGCCGCCGGGCCGCTGAGCCCCCCCCGCCGCTCCCCGGGCCGGGCCGGGGGGGCCGCCCCGCGCCGCGACGGTGAGAGGAGGTTGTGTGTGGGGGGGTACCGGCGGACGGTGCGGGAGCGCTGCTCGGGGCTCGGCGTTGCGGGGCGGTCCCCCCTCCCCCCAAACGGACTCCCCCACCTCTCCCCCGCCCCCCACAACCCCGGGTCGGGCAGCGCGGGGCACGGAGCTCCTCCGCCGGAATGGGGGGGGGACGTCGGGGGCGGCTCCCGGTGACATTTCCGCGAACAATGGCAGCGGCGGTGACAGCGGAGCTCTGCCCGCGGCTCCGGGGGGGAGCACCGGGGGCTCCGGGTTCAGTGCCTCCTCCCGGATCCCCTCAGCACCAGGGGGGGACCTCTCTGTGCCGCTTTCGGGGTCCACGTTCCTCTCCCCGTCCCCCCTCCCCGGTCCGGGTTTCCCGGTGCCCGCTATGTCCGCACCGGTGATTCTGCCCCGTGCACCGCACCCCTCCACAAAGCCCCTTGCCCCCTCCCCCTCTCGGTGCCCCCCACCTTCATTATTGCTCGTTGCCCCATCGTTTTCCTTCTCCCTTTGCTCACAGTGAGAGGGGTCGCATCCGTCTGCTGCTCTGATGATGCTGAAAGGGGGAGGGAGGAAGGGAGGGGATCTTGGGGTGGGGGGGCACTGCTCTGAGCAGCCACTGCACACCCTGGGGGGGGGAGACCGCGGTGGGCCCCGGGAGCAGTTGGATTGATGGCTTTCTGCGTCCTGTGCAGCTCTGTGCTGGGACTGGGGGGAGGGGGGTCAGCGAGGAGATTGGGGGGGATTTCAATCGTAACCCCCAGGAGATGGGGTCAGGGATGGGACAGGAGCACCACGGAGGGTCGAAGATGTCCCGCATCCTTCAGGGCACTTGCATCAGAAATGTGACTGCGTGGAGCTGGGACTGCGGCCGTCAGAAGTGCTCCTCTGTGCTGGGAGGTCTGCTCCTGTCCTCCACCCCCCCCCCAGGAGCGCATATTCCCCCCCACCTCAGGAGTGCATCACCCTGAGCGGTGCTGGAGGACCTTCCCCCGTTTTCTGTGGGGGTTCTGGGGGAGCACTGTGCTTCCATCCCGTGTTGGTCGGCTTCGCTGTTGGTGGCGGTGGTGAAGGTTTTGATGCTGCACGAAGAGCCGTGGGAGATGGCCCTCCCTGCTTCGAGTTCAGACTTCATCGCCGAACCTCAGGAGAGCATTCAGATTGGAGCTGTGATGTCCTCCATCCACGGGTCTGCGGGCAAAGTTATGTCAATGGACGGACTCTGCATCCCGGCGGCGTCAGGAGGAAGAACAAGGACTTGGGGTGCAGTGCGTGGTCCCGAGCTTCTGCCCACCCCCCTTCAAGTTTTGGGCTCGAATCCCATGAGGTTTTTCCTCTCCCCATCCCACGGAGCACTGCAGGCCGCCCCATTTCTGCGACAGCTTCGTCTGATTTAACGATGTGTTTTGAAATACGGAACAACGAGAGCTGTGGGATGATGGATAAAATACAGCATAGTGCTTTCCCAGCTCCTGGCTGCGGGGCTGCGCAGCACTGCAGGACCGTGGGCACCGGAGTTGGGCTCTGGAGCTGTTCCAGTGACACAACCCTTCTTTTCTGTGGCTCCGTGTGCTCCTATTCGTGGCAAAGGTGGAAAAAAACCACTCATGTTGGAAAACAGAGCAAATGGAAACAACGCTTTGGGAAGAGAAACTGCAGGGACCGCCGCGGTGCTTCGTACTGCTCTCACCCCGTGGGAAGGCAGTGGGTCCATCCTGGGGGGCTGGGGGGGCTGTGAGCTGCGGGGACGGCTGTGTAGGGCTGGGCTGGGGGGCATGCACTGACCCTGCTGTCCTCAGGAGCCCCGGTGTGCTCAGCACAGAGGACGTCTGCACGGCTCTGTGCTCAGATGGGGGTTTGTTTTAAACTGGGCTGCTGGTGGGGGGGGGGGGGGGCTTTGTTTCCCTGAGCACGGCCCCTGGGGGGGCAGCCCTTCTTTTGGCTGCTCCAGTTTCAGCGCAGCGTCACTGAGGTCCCTGCGCCGATGGCACGAAGCGCGTCCCCGCGGTGTGCGTGGAGGGGCTGGGAGCTCAGAGGGCCTGGGGTGGGGGTCTCGGCCCCATTGCTCACAGCTCAGAGCAGCTCAGTGCTGTGTGCCCACTGCTGCTGTGCTCCGGAGAGAGGACTTTCTGTGCACAGCTGATGCTTGCTGCACGCAGGCGATCTTGGAGTGCGTGTGTAACGCAGCAGAGCAAAGTTCCGGGCTCCTATCTTCCCTCATCTGTGTCCCTTTTGTGGGACAGCGAGTTGTCTGTGCCACACCCGGGCACGTTTCTGAGTTTGTGCTCTGAATGAGTGCTCTGCTTCCCAAGGCGACCACCTATGGTTCCAGTGGGTGCCCCAAACCCGACTCTTCCCATCAGCAGAATGAAACCAGACGTCCCCGCTCTATGCTTCCTACACCAAAGCTCCAGTGCCCCCTGTCTGTCTGTCTCAGGGGTGGGTGATTGCTCTGTGCTCCCCCCAGGGCCGGGTTTGTGTTCCACTGGGGCTGATGGCATTGTGTTGCTGCGCTGTGGGAGATCAGGGCAAGCAAGGCTCTGCTCCAGAAGTGTTATTTTGGAGTATGAAGGTGGCTGAGGAGCTCCTGCGGGCAAACTCTGACTCTGCTCTGCTTTCTCTTTCAGCACTGCACCTTAAGGATGGATATAGAAGACTGTAATGGACAATCCTACATATCTGGTACATCCCATCTTGATTTCTGCCCGCTATTTTGGGTCGCCAGCATTGTAAGGTGCTCAGGATGGTCCCCTGTGTGTGCATATTAAGCACTGAACGACAGCATCCAGCACGTTTCATTAAGGAGCTGGGGAGTGTTAATGCCTGCAGCGTGGCAAACAGCTAATTAACGAGCTGTGCTGAGCCAAGCCCTGGAAGTTTGGGCTGGAGTTTGAGCACTTGGGGCTGTTGGAGGTCTGGAGGGGGCCAGGATGTAGCCCAGGGATGTGGTGCTGTGGAGGGGGTCGTTGCCTTGGGGCTCTGGATGCTTTGCTGACCTCACAGTGTGTTTCCTGCTGCTGGTTGTGGGGGCTCAGGTGCCCTGAAGCCGGGCTGCTTCTCCACTTCGTTTCTCCTTCAGAGCTTCCCCACTCTCCTGGCACCAGCTCCCTGCAGCCGGGGAGGAAGACCTTGAGTCTGGCAGCAGGAAAAAGCCATTGGGGCACAGCTGTGTCCATCTCAGGGCAGCAGAGATGGGGATGATGCCAGGCTGAGCCCACCCAACCCCAGTGCCGGCACTGCCCGCAGCCGGGAGCAGGAACAGTGCCAGGAGCTCCCCAGGGAACCACGCCGTCTGCCAGCGCCGTGGGCACCTCCGTTTGTTTTTAGAGCAAGAGAAATGTGACCCAGTATTTCCTGGAGCCTGACAAGCTGTCGGCAAGGGGCACGGAGGGGAGGCTGGGGGACACAATGCTGTGGGTCCCGAGGGGGGGGGGGCTGAGTGTTGAGCTCCTGTGCTTTTCCTGTCCTGAAGTGCTTCTCCCTCACCAGTGTGGGGTGGGGGCTGTGGTGCCACATCCCACCCGTGGGAACGGGGGGCGGGGGGGGGGCTGCATCTGGGGGACAGATACCTGCTGAGAGACATCCGTCTGTGTGCCCCATGTGATCCCCTTCTGCAGCACCGCTGCACACAAGGGGGTCTGCTGGGCTCAGCGGTGGGGGGGGAGCTTCAAGCCTCACTCACGTCCCTCTCCCCTCTCTGTGTTCTCGAAGGCAGCGGGGATTCCTCTCTGGAGAAAGAGTTCAGCTCAGCTATCGTGGGAGCTGTGGTGAGCACACCCAACAGCCAGCACTCCTCTCCGAGCCGCTCCCTCAGTGGTGAGTACACAGTGACCCCCCCATGCTGCCCCCCAACCCCCCCCAGGTCATCATGGAACCACTTCTCAGGTGACACTGAGAGCCTCCACCAGTGCCGTGGGTCTGGGCTGTCCCACTTTGTGTCCACGATGCTGACCGTGGGCACAGTGTGAGCTGAGCTCCAGGAGGCCAATGGTGGCTGAGCACCTCAGCCCACTCGGGGCTGCCAGTGGGTGTCCGTGCTCTGCTGCGTGGGACTGTGCTTCAGGACCATCTGTTGGATGGATTCTGCTGAGAGATGTGGAGCAGCACAGCTCCAATGCTCCCTCTCTCCCCAATGGAGCGTGGAGTAATTCATCGCTTCACCATAGTGGAGTTGTTTGGGTGGTTTGGTTGTTGTTTTTTTTTGCTATTCGTTTTCTATTCGCTGCCTAAAAACGCTTCGAAGCTCTGTGAAGAAATGCAGCCTTAAGTGCAGAGCTGTTCTGAGGGGTAACACTGCTTTTTCGCTCCGTCGGAAGCGAAAGGAGCTGAGCACGTGGACCAGCTGAAAGGGCAGCACTGAGCCCTTCCCCGTTAGCAGCAGGACGCCGGTGATGGCATTGCTCTGATCTGACTTGACTTCACAGCTGGTTCATCCAGCAAGCATCGTGCCCCAGAGGAGCAAGAATATTATATAACCTGTTCAGCCAGCGGAGACTGCTCTGCAGCGCGACCGGACTGCGCGTTGGTTCTGAAAGGAGAATTACAGAACAATAGTTGGCCTTCCTCCTGAGCCCAGGAAAGAAAAAAAAAAAAAGAAAAACAAGTCCCTGGGGGAACTGTGGAGGCGGGGGGGGGGGGAGAAAGAAAGAAAATCAAAGCACAGCGAACGTCGATGCATCCAGGCAGCTCCTGCCGCCGAGCTTTGCACTTGGTGTTTGTGCTCCAGTGTCCCCTGGGTGCTCCCAGTGGCACTGGGCAGCGTGGAAGGGAAGTTCTGGTTCTGCCAGGAGTGCTGTGGCTGCGGAGCCCCCCCTGCCCCACCCCCCCCCCCCCCCCCCGTGGCTGCAGCCTGCGGTGCCTTTGGCTGGTGGCTCAGCAGACAGCCTGAAAGTGCCTGTGGTTGCCAAAGCCAGGCTGGATGCATAGTTCCCGTTGCTGAGAGCCTCTCTGGGAAGGCAGCATTGTCTGCAGGACAGGAGGGGAAGTGGGGCAGTGAGAGCCAGGATTCATGGGCTCCTCACACTGCCTCGGGTGAATCACTTCCATGCTGCTGCTCCTCGCTGATCTCTCTTGCTCACGGGGCTGTTCTTAGCTCTGAGCTTTGTCCTGTCCCTGCCAACTCCTGGCTGCTGCTGGGGTCACATGGGGCTCCTTGGGATGGGCACCGCACATCGTTGATTGTGTTTCCTTCCAGTAAGTGACCCAAAGCTCCCCCACCAGGAAGGGTCGGCTGCTGCTGGAGCTGCTTCAGAACCCCTCCAGTTGAGAAGATCCGATCTGTGGACAGTTCAGTGCCCAGGACATTACTGAGAGCTTCATGAGCAAATCCCATCCCTGGGCCCGCAGCTGAGAGCTTTCTGTCCTCAGCAAAGACCCAAATGAGCCCCAGGGAGTGCATCATTGTCAGGTCTGGAAGCTTCTGGGATTCCTGCAGGGCTGTGCTCCCATGCCTGCCTCCACCAGGCAGTTTGGATGCCGTAATCTTCCCCACCAGCAGCAGAAGTCTCCTTTGTGTATATAAAGTTCAGCTCCCTCCAGCCCCCTCAGCTCCCCGGAGGGCTTGGAAAGAGCCTGCTCCTTTAAATGGAAGAAATCAGACTGATATTTCAAGTGTTCCTGTAAATATTTTCTTGGAGGCTGTGGGCTCGATGTGCTGCCACGGGGGTGACCCGGACCGGGTTTTGGGGCAGCCAAGGGGAGCAGAGCAGAGCAGAGCAGGCAGTCCTGCTGCCTCCAGCACATCCTGGGGGATTCCCTCCCACTCTGCTTGGTGGGAGGATGCTTCCCAACTCAGTCAGTTGAGGACTTGCTCTGCATGGCACTGCTCTGCCTCTGGTGAGGGTCCAGAGGTGTGACTGCAGCTGAGGGAGGAAGCAGCACTGCGGAGGTGGAGGAGGGAGGGAGGGAGGAAGGCTCCTCTCCCCCCACCTGTGCCAGCACAGCCCTCGCTGTCCAGCTGCCATCTTCCAGAGCCTGTCTGATTTGTGGTATTCCACATCTTGCTGGAGCAGCCAGGAATGTAGGTCGCTGCCGGCACAGCCACCCCACTCCTGGTGCTGCAGGAGGAAGAAAAGGTGGTGGTGGTGGGGGGGTGTCTGTGGCTGCGCAGCCCCCAGCCCCATGCCCTCTGGTTGCAGCCAGCGATGCCTGTAGTTTTCCTGGGCTCACCTGGGTTGCCCTTGACCTCTCACAGGGTGGGCAGTGCCCCAGGGACAATCTCCAGGACATGAGATCTTTCCACAGCAGCCACTTGGGTTGCTGCATTGTCACTCTTGTGGCCATGTGCCTCTGCAGAGTGTTGGCTCCAGGCAGCAGGAGCTGCTCACACAGCGCTGTCCTGCTCAGCTTCTCTTTTCTCTGTTTGTAGTTGGTGGATCCCAGGTCTGCCAGCAGTGATGAGAACCTGCAAGCAGAGCTGGGGTTTGCTGCCTGAGGGACTCACACTGGACTCTTTGTGCCAGAAAATGTGGAGCTTTTACTGATCCATAGTCAAAATTCTGTGTTTTCTGTGTCATCTCAATTGCTTTAAGTTTTTCTTTCTTTCACCTTCTGCCTTTGGATGTGGGGATCAGAATGGTTTCTTCCCCCACTCTGTCACCAAAGCCCTGATCTTTGGGGTGCACAGACAAGTGTCCATCCCATAACCCCGTTACGGTGCTGGGCATCTGTTCCAGAGTACCCAACGGCACAAGAAGATGCACATTGTCACCATCAAAGCACAGAGCACGTCAGCGCAGCTCCTCTAGGAGCGAGCCCTGCCCGAGCCGTGCTCCTGTAACGCTGCTTTCCCTGCCCACCTCCAGCCAGCTCCATCAAGGTGGAGATGTACAGCGATGAGGAGGGCAGCCGGCTGCTGGCACAGGACGACCGCATGCTGGAGAAGGACGACAGTGTCATCGTGGAGGACTCTCTCTCGGAGCCGCTGGGCTACTGCGACGGGCCGGGCCAGGAGCCACACTCCCCCGGTGGCATCCGGTTGCCCAACGGCAAGCTGAAGTGTGACGTGTGTGGCATGGTGTGCATCGGCCCCAACGTGCTGATGGTGCACAAGCGCAGCCACACGGGTGAGTGGGACCCCGGGGGGGTGAGGGCTGGAGGGTGGAGGGCTGGAGCAGACTGTTTCACGTGCTGCTCTGTTTCACAGGAGAAAGACCGTTCCACTGCAACCAGTGCGGGGCTTCCTTCACCCAGAAGGGAAACCTCCTGCGTCACATCAAGCTGCACTCCGGAGAGAAACCCTTCAAATGTCCCTTCTGCAATTACGCCTGCCGCAGGAGGGACGCGCTCACCGGACACCTGAGGACGCACTCCGGTGGGTGCCCGGCCGGGGTAGGGGGGCAGGGGTGCAGTGAGAGGTGGGAGCTCAGCCCAGCACCCCCAGCACTGTGCATCACTCCCCAGAACCACGGCACAGCACCCACCTGCGTGGGGACGTGGGGTGGGTGCTGGGGGGGACTCATTGTGTCTGAGACATGAAACCGGGGTTGGGGAGGGTGTTGGGGGTGGTACACTGTCACCTGCCCTGAGGTTCTGGGTTTGCTGCATCTCTTTCTCGTAAAGATAAATGTTTAATGGGTTTTATTGAGTCGAGATAGGTCCCACCCTCGGGTGTGCCCTGCCCCAGTGGAAACGAGCACGGAGGGGTTCTGTTTGCTTTGTTTTTGATATTGTCTTTGCTGAGTGGGACATTTGAGAGGTGGTTTCGATTCTGGTTCTGTTGTGTCACAGCTGGTGGGGCTGTGGGTGACCCTGCGTGGCAGTTCTGCCAGGGTGGTTTGGGTTCAGGTGCCTAGAAGAGCCCATTTCCCCCAGGGAGGGGGTGAACTTAACAGCCTCTGACAGTTATGGGGAGAACAGGCAAAGAAATCTGTTCCCTGGAATCTTTCCTTATCTCTGAGGATTAAAAAAAGGCCAGAAGCTGGAGGCAGAATCCCTCCTGACATCAACTGCGGAGAGCAAAGAGCACACGTGTGCTCCTGCTCTGCTCAGGTGTGGAGAGCAGCACTGTCCCCATCCTGCTGAAGGGGTGAGACCCCCATCCATGTGGCCAGATCCCCATCCATGGGGTCAGATTCCCTTCCCTGGGGTCAGAACTGTGTCAAAGCCCCCAGTCCCTGGGGTCAGGACCTCAATCCCTGGGGTCAGAGCCCCTCATCCCTGGGATCAGACTCCCCATCTTTGGGGTCAGAACCCCAATTCCTGGTGTCAGAAGCCCCCATCAATGGGATCAGAACCCAGCTGGGGCCAGCCCAGCCTCCCCCCGCCGCTGGCATATGAAGGTGTCTGCAAGTCCTCGCCAAGAGACACAGAAGTGGGACACGTCCTCGCAGCATATCAAACAGCAATTGGTCTGTATGGGGGCTAATTACTGAGAAAACCTTTCATTTAATGTGGATTTCAGAGGCAAGAGCTGGGTGCTCGCCCTGCCCGGCCGACGGCAGCGGTGCTTCCCTCCCACCCCCTAACAAAGCCACGTGCGTCTCGTGGGACGCAGCAGCTTTCATCTCACAGAAGATGTGCTGTCCAAAAAGGAGAGGCGTTCAGATCCAGATCAAACAATCTGTGTCGGC
Organism: Cyrtonyx montezumae; assembly: GCF_038088225.1. Taxonomy (NCBI): domain Eukaryota; kingdom Metazoa; phylum Chordata; class Aves; order Galliformes; family Odontophoridae; genus Cyrtonyx; species Cyrtonyx montezumae. The sequence continues at coordinate 234,554 of NW_027072095.1, read as the reverse complement.
GCTGAGATAGATCAGAAGCTGTTCCCCCCCCCCCCTTCCCCTCCCGGGATGGATGAGCTGAGCGCTGGGGACCCCTCTGCCTTGCAGACCTGAGGCTGGAGGAAACTTTGGGGTGGGCTTTATGTGCCCTTCAGGTGCTGCGTGGTGCATGTCTGCTCCTTGGGGTCCTGAGCAGACATTGCAGCCACTGCTGGGGAGGGGGGACAGCCCCCACGTGCAGCATTGGGATGTTTTGTTCAGGAGTGGCAGCACAGAGCTATGTAGGGAACTCTGAGTGCTGAGGAAGGGATGGAGGTCGATGAGATGTGATGGATTTGCAGTCGAGGCTCTAGCAGCTGAATGGTGAGACTGGAGGAACGAGCTCCTGGTGCGCCTTCTTGTGGTGGTATTCAAGGGCTGGTGGCATCCCCACCCACTTTGAGCTGTGACAAACCCATATGCAGCTGCTCACCACTGCCCCAAGAGCTGCTTCCTGAAAGCAGTTACAGGTTCAACTGTAAGCTGCAGGAAGGGTCAAAACAGCACTTCAGCTCTGATGGGAACAGTGAACATCGGTCTGTGCCCATTCGGAGGCGCAGATAACAGCACAGTGCATGTGGGGCTCATGGATGCTCCCTGTCTGGGGCTGCCAGCAAGGTGCCCCCCAACCTGGGATTGCTGTGATGTGCAGTGCTGGGGTGGTCCCAGCTGCCCTCCAGGGCCGTTGGGGGTTACCTGGGATGGCAGCTTCCAGGATCTGCATCACCGGTGTCTGGGAGCAGCTGAGAGCTGACGCAGAGGCAGCACAGATCAGGCAGATGGGTATTTATTTTCATGGCCTCCGTCTGTCAGAGTGTGGCACCTTCAGCCCTTCTGCTGCCCTCTGGCTGGGAGCAGTGGGGAGGCAGCTCAGCACCCGCTCCCTCAGCTGGGGTGGTGGGGATCTGGGGGCTGTTGGTTGGGGCTCTGTCCCAGCACTGTGAAGCATCACCTGGAGCATGTAGCAGCCGCTCAGCACTGACCCCAACAGCCTGTATGCAGGTGCCAGAGCAGAGCTGGCCTGGATCTCGGTGGCATTGGCTCGGAGGTCATGGTTTGGTGTCCACCTGTGTGTCCTCACAGCCTGATTTTCCTCTGCATGTTTTGCAGTCTCCTCCCCCACCGTTGGCAAGCCCTACAAGTGCAACTACTGCGGCCGCAGCTACAAGCAGCAGAGCACGCTGGAGGAGCACAAGGAGCGCTGCCACAGCTACCTGCAGAGTCTGAACACTGAGCCGCAGGTGCTGGCTGGCCAGCAAGGTGAGTGCTGGGGGTGTGTGGTGGTGGGGGGACCAGGGCTGGGCCGCTGGGGGGTCCCAGTTGGAGCTCTGCCGCTGTCTGTGCTCGGTGGCCATGGGGTGGAAGGTGCTACGGAGCCTGGCACAGTGGGTGCTGCATCACCACATCCCATCCCGCTGCTCCATGCCACCCACTGCTTGACTGGCATCCCCTTGCCAGTCCTATTCCTCATCTCATCTCAGGTGATGAGATGAGGGACCTGGAGATCGTGCCGGACTCCCTGCTGCACCCCTCCGCCGACCGACCGACGTTCATCGACCGCCTGGCCAACAGCCTGACCAAGCGGAAGCGCTCCACGCCTCAGAAATTCGTGGGTAAGGGGCTGCTCCCTCCTCCCCCAGGGCAGATGGGAGAGGGGGTGGGGAGCGGAGGGGCAAAGCACCAATGGCTGGTGCTCTGGATGCTCACAATGCCTTCCATGCTGGGGGCTGGGGAGGGATGGGATGGGATGGGATGGGATGGGATGGGATGGGATGGGGTGGGGTGGGATGGGATGGGATGGGAGGAGAGGATGGGGTGGGGTGGGGTGGGATGGGATGGGATGGGATGGGAGGAGAGGATGGGATGGGGTGGGGTGGGAGGAGGGGACGGGATGGGGTGGGACGGGATGGGATGGGATGGGATGGGATGGGATGTGGTGATGCAGCACCCACTCACGAGTGGCCTCGTGCCTATCCTGATGGTATCCATCTCCTGCCCACAGGAGAGAAGCAGATGAGGTTCGCACTCTCCGACCTCCCCTTCGAGGTGAACGCCGGCTTCGAGAAGGACGTGGAGATGGTGTCGGCCCACCACCCCCTGGACCCCTCCTACGGCAGCTCCCTGGCACTAATGGGGGGCGAGCACCTGCGCCCGCTCCGCCTGCCCCCCACAAACTGCATCTCGGAGGTGACCCCCGTCATCAGCTCCGTCTACACCCAGCTGCAGCCGCTGCCGGGCCGCCTGGAGCCGCCAGGGGGCCGCGACTCCACCGAGGGCCACGAGGACGGGGCGGACGGAGCGCAGGCGCTGTACCGCGGGCGGGAGCCGGGCGCGTCGCCCACCAACGGCTGCCACGATTCCACGGACACAGAGAGCATCCACGAGGAGCGGACGGCGCAGCCACCGCCGGGAAACGGCCCCGGCAGCCGCCAGAGCCCCGCGTACGCCAAAGAGGACCCGAAAGCGGCCGAGGGAGCGACGCGTTCCGCGCCGGGCGCCGGGAGGGACGCGCTGCGCGTGGTGACCGAGGACGGAGAGCCGGTGCGCGCCTTCCGCTGCGAGCACTGCCGCATCCTCTTCCTGGACCACGTCATGTTCACCATCCACATGGGCTGCCACGGCTTCAGAGACCCTTTCGAGTGCAACATCTGCGGCCACCACAGCCAGGACCGGTACGAGTTCTCCTCGCACATCGTGCGGGGCGAGCACAAGGTCGGCTGAGCCCTTCCCACCCCAACCCCCCCTCCTCCCTCCCCACACGCACACTTTGCCCACCCCCCCCCGCCCCTCCCATCCCCAGACCCCACAGAACTCTTCTTCAGTCGTTTGGGTTTTTTTTTGTTTATTTTTTGTTTTCATTTGGGTTTTTTTTTTCTCCTTTTTTAACTCCTTTGCACTGACTTTGGCTACAAAAAAAAAAAAAGAAAAAAAAAAAGAAATCCCTCCCCCCTCTCTCACTCCCCCCCTCCCCACCAACACACACCCCGCAGAGGGGAGCTCTTAACAATTTGCCTTTTTATAAATGGAGTTATTTAAATATTAACGGACTTTTTTGTGCTTCTCCCCCCCCACACACTCCGTTATTTATTGAGCTTTTTAGTTTCTCTTTTTATAACTCTTAATCCCCCCCTGCATCCACCCCCCAAAGTCTCACGTGAATTTCTGAGACGTTCCCTCCCGGGGGGGGGGTGGGGGGACGGGGAGGTCCTGACCCTCACATTAGGTGCTATAACCCCAGGGGGGACTCTCAGTTCTCTGTGCCCCCCCCCCCCCAGACCAGCCCCATTGAGGGGGCCGGTGCAGCTCCAAGCAGTGGAGGGGCCATGGGGCGAAGGCTCTATGCTCCCTCAGCTCCACACTGGGGGGGCTTTGAGGGCGATAACCAAAAACAGGGGTGTGGGGGGGGGGGGGCCCCCAGGCGCCCCTTCCCCCCCCCCCACCGCTCGCACCCTCAGCGGGGGCTGCTCCCTCCCTGAGGGCGAAACCAAAGGCTGATTCTTTTCTATGGGATAACACAACCACCTCACGCGCCGGCAGCGCGCCGCTCCGGATTTCATTTGATTTCGGGTTCTTCTTTTCCTCCTTTCACGCGGCAGCCGACGGCTCTGTGTCCGGAGCTCACGGGGGTCCGGGGGGGGCTTGAGGAGGGGGCTCCGAGCCCACCCCACGCTGCCCCTCCACACCGCCCCCCCCCCCCCTTCCCCCTCCCCGACCCAGAGGAGCTCAGGGCTGCGCTGTCGCTTTGCTTTCTAGGGATTTTGTACCCCCCAGGTCGCTTTCCCCTGTACATATCTATATTTTTTAATCAGATGTATGAAGAACAACGATGATGTGCAATACCCCCCCCCACCCGACCGCCCCCCCCCTCCTTAACGCGTTTCATTTGTAGCGTCCATGGGTTCGCTGTCCCCTTCCCCTCCCCCCCAGATCTCCCCCCCTCCCCCCCCCCCGTGCGGTCGGAGCCGCTCCGCAGCTTTTGTATCTGTACCATAGTGTAAGTACCTTTGTGGATGAGATCTACTGTAAGTTTTGTACTGTACGGCTGAGGTCTGTTACAAATAAACCGCATAATTTAACACCGCGTCACTGGGGGGGGGGGGGGAGGAAGACACCCCAGGGTTGGGGGGGGGGCACATTTTGCGTGTTGTAGGACACTTTTTGGGGGTGCAGGACGCTTCTTGGTGGAGGATGTGGGGTATGTTTTGGGGGTGGGCAGAGCACTATTTTATGGAGGGTGGGGGGAGCTCAGACCCCTTCTGCGGGGGGGTACAGATCACTTTTGCGAGCACAGAACATACTTTGGGGCACGTAGGAAAGAAGCTTCCGAGAGGGGGTTCAGGACACTTTGTTGTTGTTTTTCTATTTTGGGGGGGGGGTGTAGACCACGTGACCCAGGACCGCCGCCCAGTCCTCTGGGCCCCGCGTTACCTCCCTAATCTCCCAGGACTACATTTCCCAGCGTCCCCCGCGGGACCACGTGACGCACGCGACGCAAGCGGCGCAGTCCGTCACCTCACTCACGCACTGCACGGATCCTTCCGCCACGAGCAGGAAAAAGTAGTCCCGATCCCCACTCCTCTCAGTCCTCCCCGCACCGGACCCCCGCTCTCTCCGTTCCCCCCTTTCCCCCCTCCGGTTCGCGTTGAGGGTCCGGAGCGGCGCTGCGGAGCGCGGCGGGCGGCGCAAGGCCCACTTCCGGGCGGCCGAGGAGCTACTTCCGGGCGGAGAGCCGCTATATAAAGGCGGCGGCGCGTGGCCGGGCCCTCTTCCGCCGCCCCCGGGAGCGCGATGGTGAGCGGCGGTGGCGGCGGATTGGGGCGGGAGGGGGGCAGAGAGGGGGCTGAGGTGCGAGGGGGGGGGCGCGGAGAGACTGCGGTGGTTGTATTGAGGTCGGAGGTGGGGGGATTCTTGGGGAGGGTCTTTGTGGGGCTGTGGGGAAACGACGGAGAATGGGAAGTGGGGGGGAGGTGTCGCTGTGGGGTGGTGGGAGGGCTGTGGGGACACCGGGAGGGCGATGGGGCTGAGGGGGCTGTGCCTGGAGGCCCCTATAGGGTGTTATAGGAAGCTCAAGAGGGTCGTTATGGGGTTGAGATCTGTAGAGGGGGACCTTGAGGTTATTTAGGTGGGGAACGAGGGATCCCTGGAGAGCGGTGGGAGGTTGAGGAGGAGGAGGAGGGATGGGGTGGTGAAGGGGGTTCATAGGAGTCTTCATTATGGGGTGTGGGGAGGCATAGGTTATGAATGAGGATGGGAGGGAGAACCATTCCCGGGGGGCACTGCCAGGGCAGAGTGGGGGGCTCACAGCAGCTCTGTCCCATCCCGTCTGTCCCCCCCCCCCATAACCCTGTTCCATCTCAGACCAAGAAGAGGAGGAACAACGGCCGCGCCAAGAAGGGCCGCGGCCACGTCCAGCCCATCCGCTGCACCAACTGCGCCCGCTGCGTCCCCAAGGACAAAGCCATCAAGAAGTTCGTCATCAGGAACATCGTGGAGGCTGCAGCAGTCAGGGACATCTCGGAGGCCAGCGTCTTCGACTGTAAGGGCTGTGGGATGGATGCTGGGGGGGGGTCTCTGGGCCACGTTCCCCCCCCCATAATGGGTCCAAGCCCTGGGTGATCGTGGGCTGCAGTGACAGCTCTGTGGAGCAGTGCTTAATGGGGGTGTTGCAGCCCTACGAGTGTCCCTGCTGTCCCCTGCATGGGGATGCCACCCCCACCCGAGGCTGTGCAAGAAGGAGTGGGGTGGGGGCTCACCCCTCTTTGCTCCCCTTTTCCTCCAGCCTATGTCCTGCCCAAGCTGTACGTGAAGCTGCATTACTGTGTCAGCTGTGCCATCCACAGCAAGGTGGTGAGGAACCGCTCACGGGAGGCCCGCAAAGACCGGACCCCCCCGCCTCGCTTCAGGCCGGCGGTACGTATTGGGGTGGGGGGGGTTGGGATCTGACAACCCCCTCCCCTCCTATCTCTCTGACTTTCTCCCTTTTCGTTGCAGGGTGCAGCCCCACGTCCTCCCCCCAAGCCCATGTAAGGAGAAGATATCTGGAAATGTCCCCGGGCTGAAAATGTCCCTGAATTCAGTCTGAATAAAGGACTTGAGACCAAACCTGGCTCTGTGCCTGTGTTCTGTGGTGGGGGAGAGGGGGGGGGAGGGGTCATCGCTTTGGAGGCTGTGTGGATGTTTGAAGGGCTTCCTGAGGTGTTCTGGGGGCCTTCCACCTCCTGGTGGGGGGGGGGCAGTGCCCTTCTTTCCCTCTGCAGTGATGATTGGAGAGTGGGAACCGCGGTATCCCACGGGGGGGGTGGGGGGGGGGTTAGGGTTAGGATCCCCCTGCAGGATCTTGTCCTGTACCACCCGGGGTTACCTGTCCGGGGGGGGGCAGTGCTGGGGCTCCGCAGCGCTGTTTGCAGGTGAGCAAGGCGTTGTGGGGAAGGGGCGGGCTCTGCGGCTACGGGTGTGTTGTGGTGCTTACGGGGATCCTGCTCAGCTCCGGGCACGGGGATCGGAAACCTGAGCCCCCCACCCCCAGGCTGGGGAGCTGCGGGGTTTCGTATCCCGCACACGACCTGGGAGCTACAGCAGGACCCGACCTTACAAGGAGAGTCCGGGGGCTGCGAGGGGTCCCCGGGTACCGCCGTCCCGCGGCTGTGGGGCCGCCCCCGCCCCGCCCCGCCCGGCCCAGCCCGTCCCGCCCCGGCGGCCCCGCGCCAGGTGCATTCCCCCCGCCGCGCCCGGGCACGCCGCAGCCGCCGGGCGCCGCTCCGAGAGGCGCCGAGGATGCCCCGGTCCCGGCTCCGGTCCCGCGCGTTGCTCTGCGCGGTGTTCCTGCTGCTGCTCCGCAGCCCCGTGCCCGTATCCGCGCAGGCAGGTGAGCACCGCACCGGGAACGGGAGCTGCACGGGGTGCGGGGCGCGGGGTGCGTGGGGCGCCGGCACCGGCAGCGCTCGGGATTACCGGCAGCGCTCAGAGCTCCGAGGGTTGGCGGTTTTGCGCCGTTGGGAGTGTCCCGGGACGCACGGACGGACACGCGGACCCCGCGGGGGTTCTCGGTCCCCGCGCCCCGTTCTCAGCACCGCGACCCCGGAAAATCCCCGCACCGGGGGCTGAGGAGGATCTGCTCCCGGTAAAGCCCTTCGGGTCCTCCCCGCGACCTCCCCCCGCGTCCCACCCCCCTTCTCCCGCCCCCTCGTGTGGCACCTGCAGTCCCCCCCCCCGCAGCTCCGGGGATATTTCGGGGCGCACCGGGACCCGGATGGGGAGGAGGCGACCGGAGGACCCCCCGGGAACCCCCGGCACAGCACCGGGGAGCGGGTGGCCGGGACGCAGCTCCCGGAAGGACGGGCAGAACCCGGGTGTTGTTTTTCAACCCCAAAAGGAAAACACCGAGGGCAGAACGCGGGGGTGGGGCCGGGCGCGGTGCGGCGAACGTGCGGGAGCGCAGCGGGAGGGGCTGCGGCCATGTGCTGCGGGCGCGGCGCGGGGTGGGCGCGACGTCGGGGGGACGCGAGGACCGCGATAGCGCCGACCGCACGGAGTGCTTTCCTGGGGTTCAGTTCGTGGGCAGCCCCTCAAGCCCCCCGCCCACGGCACCCACCGGTGGCCGCACCGCCCTCCTGCCCCTCCGAGCCTCCCCCAAATCCCCGCGCGCACCCCTGGCCCCAACTCAGAGCCGCTTTGTTCGGGGCCGGAGCGCGGCCCCACGCACACAGCCCCCTTTGTGCCGCCTGCGGGGTCGGGGGCGGGAGGTCGGGCCCCCCCCGTTCGGTTCCGTTCCGTCCCCTCGGCCCCTCCCGCCGCGCTATTCCTGGCAGAGGGGCCGTCGGGGCGCGCAGATAGCGGCGTTCCGGAGCTGCCGTCGGGCTCAGCACGCTGATAACGCGGCGCAGCCACCCTCCCTTCACCCCCCAGCTTCCCCCCCCTCTCCCCCCCCTCCGCAGGCAGGTGCACAGGGGGTCCCACGGGGGGGACACTTCCAAAGCACCGCGTGTTTCCCGCAACTCCGCAGCGCGGCGCCCACCTCGGGACCCCCAGTGTCGGCTGTGGGGGTCCCATCCCCGCGGCGTCGGGGCTGCGGCCGCGCCCCCACAGCTGAGGCCTTTTTATAGCCCCTTCCCATGGAAATAGCTCTGGCCTCGGCGGGGGGGGGACGGGGGACAGGAGTGGGAGAGGACAGGCGGGGGTCTGCTGCCGCCGCTGCTGCTATACTTCCCCCCCAACCCCCGCGCCCCTCCTGAGCTGCACTGAGTTGTGCCCGTCCTATGTACCTCCTCGGGGGCGCGGGCCCTTATCCGTCCCTGTGCAGGCACAGACAAAGCTCCCATTGAGCGCCCCGCGACCCCCCCCGCGGGGCTGAGTCACGTCTGGGCCCGGGCTGAGCCCCCCGGGGGTGCGCGCCCCCCCCCCTCCGCCTTTGGGGGGCTCTGTTTCCCCCCACCCCGTTCCACAATCAGCGCTTTGTGTGGATGCGGGGAGGGGGCCCAGCGCACAAAGAGGCCCTGTGCGCTCCGTCGGGGGGGGGGGGGGGCAGGGAATCATTAACCCCGGGGCTGTGGAGTGGGGGGGGGAAGGGGGGCCGGGTCCGAAGTCCGGGTGTGGGGGGGGCCCTGCCCGCAGCACCCGCATTGCGCAATCCTCGCCAGTCCGGTTCGGGTGGTGCGTGGGGAGGGGCGGGGACGGGGCCGTGGGAGGGGGACGGGGCCAAAGGGGAGGGCACTGCCACGGGGGAGGAGGGAGGGGGGGACGCGGACAAAGTGGGGGCACCGCCCTGGTCAGCGTGGGGGGATACTGTGAGGGGTCAGGGACACGTGGGAGGGACGGGGCCACTGAGGAGGGGATGCGGCCACCTCGGGGAAGGGGGTGGGACCAGGGAAAGGACGTGGGGCTTGGTGTGGGGACACTGGGGTTGGGGTTGCTGTGGGGATGGGGACACTACTGAGATTGGGGAGGACAGTATTTGGGTTAGGGACACTGTGGGGTTGGGGACGCTATTGAAGTTGGGGATGCTGTAGGACTGGGGTACTATTGAGATTGTGGACACTATCCAATTAGGGACAGCATTGGGGTTGGGAACATTCTTGGGCTTTGGGTTGCTGTGGGGCTGGGGACATTGTGGGGTTGGGGACACTATTAGGTTAGGGACAGTGCTGGTTTGGGGGATGCCAAGGTTGGGGACCCTGTTAGGTTAGAGACACCGCTGGTCTTGGGGTCACTGTGGGGTTGGGGATGCCACAGTTGCGGACAGTATTGAATTGGAGACACTGTGGGGTTGAGGACACTGTTAGGGTTGGGGACACTGTGGGGTTGGGGATGCCAGGGCTGGGGACAGTATTGGGGTTGGGGACGCTACTGGAGTTGTAGACGCTATTAGTTTAGAGACACTACCAGGCTTGGAGACAGTATTGGGGTTGGGGACTGTGTTAGTCTGGGGACACTTCTGGGCTTGGGGACACTGTGAATCTGGGAATGCTGTGGGGTTGGGGACACCATGTTCGGGGCGTGGTGCCTCCACGTGGTGCCCCCCAGCAGTGCTGCCCCTGCAGTGTGTGCGGGGACGCTGAACGGGCTGAGCGTGACGGGCGACGCGCAGCACCAGTACCGCACGCTGCACAAAATGTACAACAACTGCGAGATCGTCATGGGAAACCTGGAGATCGTCCTCATCGACCAGGCACAGGACCTCTCCTTCCTGCAGGTGATGGGGGAAGGGGACAGGGACACGTGGGGGGGGACGGGAGCACTGTGGTGGGACTGGAATGTGCCGGATAGAAAGAGATGTGGGCTTGGTTTGGGGGCGCTGTGGGATTGGGGTTGGGGACACTATTAGGTGTGGGGATGCTGTGGGATTGGAGTTGGGGACACTATTAGGTGTGGGATGCTGTGGGGTTGGGGTTGGGGACACTATTAGGTGTGGGGATGCTGTGGGGTTGGGGACACTATTAGGTGTGGGGATGGTGTGGGATGCTGTGGGGTTGGGGTTGGGGACACTATTAGGTGTGGGGATGCTGTGGGATTGGGGTTGGGGACACTATTAGGTGTGGGGATGCTGTGGGATTGGAGTTGGGGACACTATTAGGTGTGGGATGCTGTGGGGTTGGGGTTGGGGACACTATTAGGTGTGGGGATGCTGTGGGGTTGGGGACACTATTAGGTGTGGGGATGGTGTGGGATGCTGTGGGGTTGGGGTTGGGGACACTATTAGGTGTGGGGATGCTGTGGGATTGGGGTTGGGGACACTATTAGGTGTGGGGATGCTGTGGGATTGGGGTTGGGGACACTATTAGGTGTGGGGATGCTGTGGGGTTGGGGACACTATTAGGTGTGGGGATGCTGTGGGATTGGGGTTGGGGACACTATTAGGTGTGGGATGCTGTGGGATTGGGGTTGGGGACACTGTTAGGTGTGGGGATGCTGTGGGATTGGGGTTGGGGACACTGTTAGGTGTGGGGATGCTGTGGGATTGGGGTTGGGGACACTGTTAGGTGTGGGGATGCTGTGGGATTGGGGTTGGGGACACTGTTAGGTGTGGGGATGCTGTGGGGTTGGGGACACTATTAGGTGTGGGGATGCTGTGGGATTGGAGTTGGGGACACTATTAGGTGTGGGATGCTGTGGGGTTGGGGTTGGGGACACTATTAGGTGTGGGGATGCTGTGGGGTTGGGGACACTATTAGGTGTGGGGATGGTGTGGGATGCTGTGGGGTTGGGGTTGGGGACACTATTAGGTGTGGGGATGCTGTGGGATTGGGGTTGGGGACACTATTAGGTGTGGGGATGCTGTGGGATTGGGGTTGGGGACACTATTAGGTGTGGGGATGCTGTGGGATTGGGGTTGGGGACACTATTAGGTGTGGGGATGCTGTGGGGTTGGGGACACTATTAGGTGTGGGGATGCTGTGGGGTTGGGGTTGGGGACACTATTAGGTGTGGGGATGCTAAGGGGCTGGAGGCACGATTAGGGTTGGGGATGCTGTGGAGTTTGGGATATTGTGAGATTAGGGATGCTGTCTGGTTGGGGACAGTATTGAGGTTGGGGGTGCTGCTAGGGCTGGGGATGCTGTAGGGTTGGGGACAGCCCCCACCCACCCACCCACCCACCGTGAGTCTTTGGGGGTGACACGTCCCCACCTCGTCCCCGCAGACCATCCGGGAGGTGACGGGTTACATCCTGATCGCCATGAACGTCTTCTCCACGCTGCCGCTGCGCAATCTGCGCGTCATCCGCGGGACGCAGTTCTACGAGGAGAAGTACGCGCTCTTCGTGCTGCTCAACTACAACCCCAACGCCACACACGCGCTGCGCCAGCTCGGCCTCAACCGCCTCACAGGTGGGGGGGCCGTGTCCCCATCACCCCCCCACCCCCAGTGCCCGTCGGTGCCACCCTCCCCCCGTGGTCCCTGTCCCCAGTGGGGCTGAGCCCCGTGGTCCCCATTGCTGAGTGCTGCTGTCCGTGTGTGCACCGTGGTCCCCATTATGGAGCAGTGCTGTGTCCCCATTGTCCCTATCCCAGTGGTCCCCATTGTCCCCATCCCAGTGGTCCCCATCCCTGAGCAGTGCCATTCCCCACTGTCCCCCCTCCCAGTATGATGCCACCCCGCCCCCCCCACCCCACGGTCCTCCTCTGCCCACCCCAGGACTGCACTGTCCCTGTGCCCCACTTTCCCCATCCCAGAGCAGTGCCATGTCCCCATAGTGCCCCCATAAGAAAGCTGTGCCACCCTACATGCCCCATGGCCCCCCAGCCGTGGGGTAGTGCCATCCCACAGGGCTGCGGTGGGTGGAGGGAGGGGGGCACAGCCCAATGCCCACCACTGCTCCCCGCAGAGATCCTGGCGGGCGGCGTGTACATCGAGAAGAACGAGCAGCTGTGCCACGTGGACACAGTGGAGTGGAGGGACATCATGAGGGACACCCGGCTGGAGCCCGTGGTGGGGGACAACGGCAGATCGTGTGCGTGGGGCTGGGGATCAACTGCATCCCTGCTGACCCCACACCCCACAGCAGTAACCCCATACAGATCACACTGACTCCATACAGACCCCACACTGACCCCCCCCACCTTCTCCACATTGATCCCACACCCCATACAGACCCCACACTGACCCCCACACTCCTCACAGTGACCCTACAGACCCCACACTGACCCCCACACCCCATACAGACCCCACACTGACCCCCACACTCCTCACAGTGACCCTACAGACCTCACAGTGACCCCCACACCCCATACAGACCCCACACTGACCCCCACACTGATCCCCTCCCTACAGTGATCCTACATACCCCTTAGTGACCCCACAGACCCCACACTGACCCCGCTGCGCTCTGTCCCACAGGTGCCCCATGCCACGAGAGCTGCGGAGGGCACTGCTGGGGGCCGGGCCCTGAGGACTGCCAGCAGTGTGGGTACCTTGGGGGGAAGAAGCTGTGTGTGTATGGGGGGAGGGGGGGGTTATGGGGCCCTGCCCCCCACCCCACTCACCCCCTCTCCCTGCAGTGACGAAGACCATCTGTGCACCGCAGTGCAACGGGCGCTGCTTCGGGCGGGCGCCCAATGAGTGCTGCCATGAGGAGTGTGCGGGGGGCTGCACCGGCCCCCTCCAGACCCATTGCTTTGTACGTGCTGCCCCCCTCCCTCTCCCCCTCCCACCACCACCACCCATCCGTCCCTCTGTCTGTGCATCCGTCCCTCTGTGTCAGTCTGTCTGCTGCTCTTTGGGGTGGGGGTCTTGTCCCTGCACCCCCCCACCCCCCTCCAGGTATACGTGGGGTGATGCTGGGGGAGTGCTGTCTGTGCATCCATCTGTCCATCCAACCACCCACGTGTCTGTCTGCCCATGGATGGGGGGGGGGGGGGAGGTTCTCATCAATGTACTTTCAGGGTAGGTGGGGTGTTTTGGGGGGGCTCTGTCCATGTGTCCATCCTTCTGTCCCTCAGTGGGGAGGGCTCCCACCTGTGCTCCCCGGGCAGTGCTGTCTGTTCCTCATTCCATCCCTCTGTCCATCTACCTGTGTCTGTCCCTTTGTCCTTTGTGCTGTCCATCCTTCCGTCCCTCCATCCCTCTGTCCGTTCTTCTGTCCACCTGCCTGTCTGTCCCTCTGTTCTTCCTCCCATCTCTCTGTCCATTCAACTGTTCCTCTATCCCACTGTCTGTCCCTTTGTCCGTTCTGTCCATCCTTCTGTCCATCCCCATGTCTATTCCTCTGTCCATCTACCTATCCGTCCCTCTGTTCTTCATATGTCTGTCCGTTCACCTGTCCCTCCCCGTCCATCCATCTGTCCCTCTGTCCATCTCCCTGTCCTGTCTGTCTGTCCCTTTATCCTTCCTTCTGTCCATTCTGTCCAGCCCTCTGTCCCTCCACCCCTCCATTCCCCCTCCACCTATCCCTCTGTCCCTTGGTCCTACAACCCCCCATCTGTCCCCCCCCCAGGCGTGCCGCCACTTCAACGACAGCGGTGCGTGCGTCCCGCTGTGCCCGCAGCCGCTCATCTACAACAAGCTGACGTTCCAGCTGGAGCCCAACCCTGACACCAAGTACCAGTACGGCAGCGTCTGCGTGCGCAGCTGCCCCCGTGAGCAGGGCAGGGGGGTGTGGGGTGGGCATGGAAGGTTTGGAGCGGGGGGGTTTGAGTGAGTTCCCCCTCCCCCCCCCCCCCAACCCCGCAGATAACTTCGTGGTGGACCAGAGCTCGTGTGTGCGCGCCTGCCCCAGCAACAAGATGGAGGTGGAGAAGAACGGGTTGAAGATGTGTGAACCGTGTGCCGGGCTGTGCCCCAAAGGTGTGGGGATGTGTGGGGCTGGGAGGGGTAGGAGGTGGGGGGGAAGGATGTACCATCACTGTGTGTGCCCCCCTCCCCATGCAGCCTGTGAGGGCACCGGCGCCGGGAGCCACTACCAAACAGTGGACTCCAGCAACATCGACAGCTTTGTGAACTGCACCAAGATCCTGGGCAACCTGGACTTCCTCATTACCGGCCTCGAGGGGTGAGTGGGGGGGGGATGGGGGGGCTCTGGGGTCCCACACTCCCCCACCTGCTGACAGCTTTGGCCCCACAGGGACCCTTGGCGCAACATCTCAGCGCTGGACCCGGAGAAGCTGAACGTGTTCCGGACGGTGCGGGAGATCACAGGTGGGAGAGGAGCCAGAAGATGGGGGGCTGGGACCCCAACCCTCGCAGCCCCTGACCCCAATCCCTGTACTTCTCCCCCCCCACTCCTCAGGGTACCTCAACATCCAGTCCTGGCCCAAGCACATGCACAACTTCAGTGTCTTCTCCAACCTGGAGACCATCGGGGGACGGAGCCTCTACAAGTGAGACAGGCCCCTGTCTCCCACCACTTTGGTTCCCACCCCTGTGTCCCTTCTGTGCACATTCCCACCGCCCTCTGACATTTCCCCATTCCTTCATCCCACCACTGTCCCTCTGTGTCCCTCAGCTGCATGTCCCCCATCACCCCTTTGTCATCCCACACCCCACTGTGATCCCCTCTCTCACCCATGTCCCCACATCCCTCAGCTGCACATCCCCTTCTTCCACAACCCCATATCTCACTGCTGGCTCTCTGGCCTTGTTCCTCTGTCCCTCTTCCACGCATCCTCCATCCTCTCCTTCTGCCCCATTCCTGCATCCCATCGCCTCTTCTTCATCCCACACCTCACTGTGGTCCCCTCTGCTCCCCACATCCCTGTGTCCCCACGTCCCTGTGTCCCCACGTCCCTACATCCTGCTGCTGTCCTTCTGTCCCTCTTCCACACATCTTCCATCACCTCCTTCTGCCCTGCATCCCATCACCCCTGTCTCATCCCACACCCCGCTATGGCCCCCTGTGCCCCCTCTGCCCCCCACATTCTTCCGTCCCTCAGCTGCACATCCCTTTCTTCCACGCCCCCCCCCCCACTGCTGTTCCTATCTCTTCCACACATCGCCTCCTTCTGCCCCATTCCTGCGTCCCTCTGTCCCTCCCCATCCCCTCACCCCACAGTGGTCCCCCCGACCCCGTATCCCTCCACCATCCCTCCTCCTGACCCCATTTTCCCCCCCTCCCCCCCTCCAGCCGGGGTTTCTCGCTGCTCATCATGAAGAACGACAACGTGACGTCGCTGGGGCTGCGCTCGCTGCGGGAGGTGAGCGCGGGACGAGTGTACATCACCGAGAACCGCCGCCTGTGCTACCTGCACACCGTGCAGTGGGCAGCGCTGTCCCGGCGCCGCGCCGACCTCGACATCCGCAACAACAAACCACGCGGCAAATGCCGTGAGTGGGGGGGGGGGGGGGGTTTGAGGGGAGGGGGAGCGGGGGTCTGGGGGCTGTGCGCTGACTGCTGTTCCTGCAGAGCAAGAGGGGAAGGTGTGCGACCCGCTGTGCTCTGCTGATGGCTGCTGGGGGCCTGGCCCCACGCAGTGCTTGTCGTGCCGACACTACAGCCGCCGTGGGGTCTGCGTGGAGTCCTGCAGCTTCACCCAGGGGTGAGAGAGGCTGGGGATGCTGGGTGGTGCGATGGAGCCCATGGGGGGCATTGGGGTTGGATGGGGGGTATTGGGGTGTGATGGACCCTGTGGGGAGTATTGGGATCAGACAGAGCCTATGGAGAGCGCAGGGGTGTGAAGGAGCTTATGGGGGACCTTTTGGATTGGAGAGAGACCGGGGGGGCCATTGGGATCAGATGGAGCCCATGGAGGGCAATGGGATGTGATGGACCCCATGGGGAGGGGCATCAAAGTGGGACAGATTCCATGGAGGGTATCAGGGTAGGATAGACTCCATGGGGGATACTGGGGTGGGACTGATTCCAGAGGGGGGGTTGGAATGGGATCAGTCCAGTGTACGGCATTGTGATCAGACAGACCCCATGAAGAGCACTGCAGTGTGATGGACCCCATGGGGGGCAGCGGGGTGGGACAGACCCCATAGAGACCATCAGGGTGGATGAAACCCACGGAGGGCATTGAGATGGGACTTACTCCATGGGGGGCATTGGAGTGGACTGGCCCCAGGGCAGTGCTCGGTGCTGACCCCCACCCCATCCCACAGTGAGACACGGGAGTTCGCCGAAGGGACCGAGTGCTTCGAGTGCCACCCGGAGTGTGAGCGCATGGAGGGTGGCATCACCTGCAACGGCTCAGTATGGCACAGTGTGGGGGAGAGGGGGACAGTGGGGGCATCCCTGGGTGCTCACCCACCCCCCCCTGCCCCATAGGGTGCTGACACCTGCACCCGCTGTGCCCACTACCGCGACGGACCCCACTGCGTGGAGCACTGCCCCGAAGGGATCCTGGGTGAGCGTGGCCCCATCTACAAATACCCTGACAGCAGCAAGGAGTGCCGGCCCTGCCACGAGAACTGCACCCGTGGGTGTGTGTGGGGGGGGGTACGGGTGGGAATGGGGAGAAATGGGGCAATGGGGGGGCTGTGTGTGGTGCACAGCTCACTGCCCTCTGACCCCCACCCAGGTGCACAGGGCCTCTGCTGCGGGACTGCCTGGGGGATGCACTGCCCAGTGCCAGGTATGGGGTCTCCAGGGGGCTGGGGGGGTCCTTTGGCCTCGTTGTTCTGTGGTGCACTGCACTGTGCTGTGCAGCTTGGGGCCGTTCCCTGCCCATATGGGCACTCCATGTCCCCCTCCTGGCTGTGCTGTGGGGCACAGCTGTGGGCTGTGCATGGGGCGGATGGCACTGGAGCTGAGCTCCCTCCCCCCACCCAGGAGAGCCCCCATGGTGATAGCGGTGCTGGTGGTCGGAGGGCTCTTCCTCTCCTGCTCCTGCGTCCTGCTCTCCCCTGCTCTATTGGCGTGGCAAGAAGATCCAGAAGAAGCGGGCGATGCGGCGCTACCTGGAGCGGGGCGAGGTGAGCGGGAGGGTCCGGCGGGGTGGGGGGGTGCCCACCTCCATCCATGCATCCCCTCCTGCACCCCTTTGTGTCTGCTATCTGTCCTCATCCCTTTCTGCTCCCACTCCATTGGTCCCCATCCTTCTTTCCACCATCATCTCTGTCCCCACCCCACAGAGCCTGGAGCCGCTGGACCCCAGTGAGAAAGCCAACAAGGTGCTGGCACGCATCTTCAAGGAGACGGAGCTGAAGCGGCTGAAGGTGTTGGGCTCGGGCGTGTTTGGCACCGTGCACAAGGTGAGGGGGGCTCGGTGGGGCGGGGGTCAGTGGAGCCTGGCACAACACTCACATCCCATCCCATCCCCACGCCATTCCACCCCATAGGGCATCTGGATCCCAGACGGCGACTCCATCAAGATCCCAGTGAGCATCAAGGTGATCCAGGACTGGAGCGGGCAGCAGTCCTTCCATGCTGTCACCGATGTAAGTCTGGCACTGTGCCCCTCCCCCCCTCACTGCCCACCAACCACCCCTGGCTCTGATGGCTGACCTCCTCCCCAGCACATGTTGGCCATCGGCAGCCTGGACCATGCCTACATCGTGCGGCTGCTGGGCATCTGCCCCGGTCCCCAACTGCAGCTGGTGACACAGCTGCTGCCACTGGGCTCTCTGCTCGACTACGTGCGCAAGAACCGCGGCAGCATCAGCCCACAGCTGCTGCTCAACTGGTGCGTGCAGGTGGCCAAGGTGAGCGCTGGGCTGCAGGATGGGGAGGGGGGATGGAGGGTCCTCTTGTTGCCTGCCCTGCCACGCTGAGCCCCCTCCCACCCCGCACGCAGGGGATGTATTACCTGGAGGAGCACCGCATGGTGCACCGTAACCTGGCGGCGCGTAACGTGCTGCTGAAGTCGCCCAGCCAGGCGCAGGTGGCCGACTTTGGCATTGCTGACCTGCTCTACCCTGACGACAAAAAGTACTTCTACAACGAGGTCAAGGTGGGACCCCGTGTTGCTGCACCTCTGCATCCCCAAAACCTGTGCTGAGTCCCCCTCCCTTTCCTCCCCCCCCCAAGTGTGCCACCAAATCCCGTTCCATAGGGCAGTTCCCATCTGGATGTCCCCGGGACCCGTGTGCCATGAGTCCCCGCTCTGTGTCCCCACTATCCCCTGTGCACCCTCTGTGTTCCCCCATCCCCAGCTCCTGTGCCCCCAGCCCCTCACCCCACCCACTCCCTGATCTGTACCCCAATCCCTCCCCTTCCCCCCACACTGGGTCTGTCCCCATGTCCTCTATCTCCCTTTTCCCCCAGGTCTATCCCCATGCCCCCCCAGCTCCTAACCCCCCACTCCCCGATCTGTCCCCATGTCCCCCAACCCTTCGCTCCCCCCACCGGCTGTGCCCCCATGTCCTCGTGCCCCCCAGCCCATTACAGCCCCCAGCCCCCCTCTCCTTGCAGACGCCCATTAAGTGGATGGCGCTGGAGAGCATTCATTTCGGGAAGTACACGCACCAGAGCGATGTGTGGAGCTATGGTGAGCGCAGTCCCCCAGCCCCCCTCCAGCCCTTCCCCCCTTCCTGCAGCCTTGTGCTCACAGTGCTGCCCCCCAGGGGTGACACTGTGGGAGATGATGACGTTTGGGGCTGAGCCGTATGCCGGGATCCGCTTGCCAGAGGTGCCCGACCTGCTGGAGAAGGGCGAGCGTCTTCCACAGCCCCACATCTGCACCATCGATGTCTACATGGTGATGGTGAAATGTGAGCGGGGGGAGCACCGCCTTGGTGGGAGGTTGGGGGGGTTGCCCGTGGCCCCCACCCCACTGTGACCCTCCCCATGGTTGCCCCTAGGTTGGATGATCGATGAGAACATCCGCCCCACCTTCAAGGAGCTGGCCAACGAGTTCACCCGCATGGCGCGTGACCCCCCCCGCTACCTGGTTATCAAGGTGGGTGAGAGCCCCCACCCCCATCCCTTGCCCCCCCCCAGGCTGGGATCCTGCAGGCCCCTCATGTGCCCATCCCTACAGCAGGAGAGTGGGGCTGTGCCACCTGCCGAGCCTCCCACCCTCAGTGACAAGGAGCTGGATGAGATGGAGACACTGGAGCTGGAAGAGGAGGAGCTGGATGTGTCCTTTGGGCTCTGCCCACCCCGGCCACGGGGCAGCTGCACCCGGGTGAGCCCCCACCCCAACCCTGGGCCCCTGATGTGGTCTGGCTGCATCCTGGGTCCTGTGATATGGTATGGGGCAGAGTGTGGGAATGGGGTCCTCCGTGGGGGGTGCTGAACCTAAGCCATAACCCAAGTGGGACCCCAGCACCATAATCACAGGAGGCTGGGGAACCCTGCTCAGTGCCAACCCCCCTGTGCCCCCCACAGAGTCCCAGTCTGCTGAGCCCCCCAGCTGGATACATCCCCATGAACCAGCCTGGCCTTGGCAGCCGCCAGGTACCTGGGAGATTGGGATGGGGTGGGTAAGAAGAGGGGGGTCTGGGAGGGCAAAGGCTTTGGGCTGCATTGCGTTCCATTGCATTGCAGTGGATTTCATTGCATTTCAATTCATTTTATTTCATTGTATTGCATTGGGATTGGGGTCGGTGGGAGGGGTCTATGTGTTGCTGCAGCTCTGAGGGCAAAGCAGTGGCACTGAGGGGGTGGTAGTGCCAATCTCCCCCTCCCTCCCCATCACCACCCTGTCCTGCAGGGCACTGGGACGCGGCCACCACGCCGCAGCCGCCAGGAATCTGTGGGGCGAACGGTGTCGGAGTCGTCAGAAGGTCGGGGCACGGCCTCGGAGCTGGACCTGGCTGAGGGGCTGTCGCTGTCAGGCAGCCTCTGCCGCAGCCTACGCTCACGGGGGGACAGCGCATACCTGTCCCAGCGGGAGAGCTTCCCCCCCCCGCCCCCCAGTTCTGAGGGCAGCGAGGAGGACGCCAACGGCTACGTCACACCCAGCTGCGCTGGACGGGGTGAGGATTCCAGCTCGGGGGTCCCATTCCCAATTGTGGAGGGCTCCTTCCCAGCAGGGTTTGGGCTGTGGGTGGCGATCTCTCCTTGTAGGGTGGGAGTTTCAGCCCCAGAATTGAGTTTGGGGTTCCATCCTTGCAGGGTTGGGGCTGGAGGGCTCAACATTTGGTAGGGGGGGCTGGGTGATCCCTTCCCCAAACCCATCCCTGGCTCAGCTGAACTCCCCCAGGCTCTGCCCCAGTCCTGTGGGCAGAGCGGGGTGATCCTGGAGGGCGACAGCTGCTGTCTGACCCCCATTCTGCAGAGCCAGAGCTTATGGGGAGCTCAGTACCGGAGCTGGAAGAGGAGTACGAGTACATGAACCGACAGCCCGGGGTCCCCACACAAGTACCCCCACCACGGCCGGCCTCACTGGAAGAGCTGGGCTATGAGTACATGGAGGTAGGCTCGGAGCTGGGCAGTCCCACAGGGCCCCCACAGGGCCGTGGGGAGGAGGAGGAGGACTACGAGTACATGAACAAGCAGCCGCGGCTGAGCCGCTCACTGGGCAACATGGTGGGGGGGCCAGGACCCCGGCACGAGGGTGGCCCTCCTCGTCACGACGGCTACACTGACATGCGGCCTGGGGAGCCCACTTTGGCCCCACCTGAGGAGCAGGGCTACGAAGAGATGGAAGCAGTGCTGGCCCCACGTGGCCCTCCATGCCCCGGTTGCCGCAGCCCCCCTGGACCACCCCCCACAGCCACCATGAAGCCCCTGCGCAGCCTGGAGGCCTCGGACTGTGCCTTTGACAACCCTGACTACTGGCACAGCCGCCTTTTTGCTAAGGTGGATGCCCAGCGGACGTAGGGACCCCCTGCCCCCCCCTTGCTGTTTACACTGGATATGAAGGATCATCCCCCTACTGCCGGACTGAATGGAGGGCGTGAGGCAAAGCTCCACTGGGGGCATGAAGAATGGGACTGGGGGGGAGGACACAGCCCTACCAGAACCCCCCCAGGCCCCATTGAAAGGTGGGGGAGCTTGGACCCATCCCCTCCTCCCTACCACACCCCAGGGGTATCCCCAGCATCTCCCACCCCGTGGTGCTCCCCATGTGCAGCAGGCCCTGGCTGGGGTCAGGGTCTCTGCTTTGGGGCTGGGGGTGGGGAGCTGGGTTAGGGTCCTCCCAGCTGCTGTTGTTTGGAGGCCCTGCATTTCTTTGCTTCCCGCAGGGGGTGGATTGGGGGTGCCCCCCCCCCCCCCCCCCCCCCCCCCGACTGCCGGCTGGGCAGCATGCCCATGCTGTGTGGACACCCCAGCCACACTGAGGGGCTTTGGGGGTCAGGACCGCGCGACACACTTGGGCCCCACTGAGGGGGCTCTCACTGCACTCCGGGAATCGTCTCACTCCCAGGGTGGGAGTCGGGTCTGGTTTGTAAAGGTGGAATAAAAACATTTGGAATAGAATGAGCCGTGGAGCAGTGTGCGATGGAGAAGGGGGGCGAGGGGGGGGGCGCAGGAGATGGAGCCTCACTAGGATCCATCTGTTCCCGTGCTGGCAGCACGGCCCTGGGCGTAGCACCGGGGCCAAAGGCGGAGAGGAACGGCTGCCAATCTCTGGGGCTGGAGCACGCGCGACCGTGGGCACCCCCCCCGCCACGCCCCACGCGACTCCTTCACTTCCGCCATCCCGCACTACGCTACCCCGCGTCACCTCCGCACCGCTTCCGGCTCTATCTCTCGCGAGAGCCGCGGTGCCTGCTGGGAGCAGGAGTCCGCGGCGGGGCCGGGCCGCGCGCGCGCGCCTCCGGGAGCTGTAGTCCTTGGGGGAGGGGACTCGGCTTCCCAGCGTGCCCCGCGCGGAGCCCGCGCTCCTGCTCTGCTCGCGCTCTCTCGCTCGCGCTCCCCGGGGTCTCAGCGCGGCGGCGGTAGCGGGGGGGGGGGGCAGCGGCGGCGGAGGCAGCGGGGGCGGCTCCGACCATGTCGGGCGAGGAGGAGACGGCCGAGCTCACCATCGCTGAGGACCTGGTGGTGACCAAGTACAAGATGGGGGGGGACATCGCCAACCGTGAGTGCAGGGCCGCGGGCGGGCGCGGGGCTCGGGGGGGGGGGGGGGAGGTGGTGCGGGGCCGTGGGGTGGGGGTGGGTGGTGCGCCCGGGGCGGCCCAGGTACCCACCGATGGCGGCCGCTGAAGGGCCGGGGGTGGCCGCGCGGATCACCCGGGGCCGAGGGGTGGGGATTCCCGGTGTTCCCCCCCTCCCCCACCTCGTGGTGTCCCTCCTCCGGTGCCCCCGGCCCGGCTCCGTGCGGCGGGCGCTGCCTGCACGTGGCCTCCACGCCCCACGTGCACCGGGCGGGGGGGGGCAGGGCCCGGTCGGGCTCTACGCACGGTCCCCGTCTCGTCCGGTTCCCCTCGGTTTCCCCGGTTTCCCCCGGTAGGGACGGGCGCGGGACTCGGCCACGAGGCCATGGACCCCCCCCCCCCTCAGTGCTGATCGTTCCACTCTTTTGTTCCCGTCCCCCCCCTCCCCCGCCGAGCCGAGGCGCGCTCCCGGGGTCGGGCAGTGCCGGGAATACCGTTGCGCCCTCCCCCGCCCCCCCCGTTACTGTTTCATCGTTTCTTTCCGCCTTCTCTTCGTTGCCCCCAACGGAGCTGACAGCCGCTCCCGCGAGCTCTGCATGGCCTCCCCCAGGTGCTCCCCAGCCCATGGGGATGTGGGATCCCACTCAAGAAGAGCTGGAGGGCTCTTGGCCCATGGAGGATGGTGTTATGCTCCCTCTTGGAGCACAACCCCGGGGTAGGATGGGGTCACCGCACTGTTGCTGCTGCCCTGAGTGCACCTGGAGGAGCAGCAGAGGGTTTCCCCGGGCGTTGTGGGCACCTTTGGGACACGAAGCAGCTCAGAGAGGTTCCCTGCTCAGTGCTGATGCTCTGACAGACACCAGCTCTCCATCTGCCCTTCTGCGGTGCTTTAATGTTTCCTGTTCTCACCTCTCTGTCCCCTGCCATCTACTAAAGGTCTTTCTAAAAGCTTTCTTATTTGTATTCCTCACAAATATCTGGGACCCGTGGAAAGATTACCAAAATGATGTGAATTGTAACTTGGAGGCTCACAGTCCTTCCCCTCCTGTTCTGTAGAGCACGAGGCACGCTGACACCCATCCTGTAAACCCAAATGCTAATTGTACACACTAGAGCACGCCCCAGCGTGAGTGCAGGCATCGTGTTGGAACTGGGCAGCCAAACTTTGCTGAGCTCCAGTGAGCACAGCGTGGTGGTGTCCCTGATATTGCTCTGCCATACAGACACAGTTCTGCAGAGTGAGGGTGTAACGCAGCGGGGCGGTTTCCTCCTGGTCCTACATGCCTGCGGCAGTGCCTCTGCCCTTTGATGTGCCATGCGTTGCTTCTCCACGTCTCCCAAGCAGTTTTCAAACCTGTTCCTATAGCTCTGAGTGCTCTGGAAAGAATGTGGGAGAGCAGTGTTGCTCCTTTGCGTGCCAGCCCTCCTCCACGCACTGAGAGGTGTGTGAGGCTGCAGCACTTCACCTGTGCACATCCCAGTATACGTTGATTTGCTCCTTCTCTTGGAGGAAACACCTTGGGAAAGCCAGTTCTCAAAAAGCAGTGTGCATCAAAGTGTCTGCAGCTCCCTCAGTGCGAAGCTGAGTCCTGAATGATTCCTTCTGTTGGAGACAATCTGGGCTCGTGGTGCTGTGTGATGAGCTTGGTTAACGTGCTCCGTGTCTGTGTTTCTCTGCAGGGGTCCTTCGTGCTGTGGTCGAAGAGGCAAACTCGGGAGCATCAGTTCTGTGCTTGTGTGAGAAGGGAGATGCCATGATCATGGAGGAGACAGGCAAGATTTTCAAGAAGGAAAAAGAAATGAAAAAAGGTGAGGCCTGCACGCCAGCGTGGCTCACTGGAGTTGTCCTGCTGGGCTGACGTGAGTGTGCAGCAGCACAGAAAGCATTACTTGCTGCTAATTATCATAGGAAATAGTTTACTTTTCCCAGAATGCCAGCCAGAACCCAACTCATCCTGTTTGTCCTGCTCGTAAGCATCACTGCTGAGCTGGTGCTTCCCAGTTCAATGCTCCACTCACTGTAATGAGAGTTACTTTGGACAACAACGTCCTCCCTTCGGGCAGGCCAGCCCTGTGGTTAGCACTTGTAGTTGATGGTTAGCACATCTGTAGTTGCCATGGAAATTGTGTGACTGATCTGTGTTCTGGAGACTTGGGGTCCCTTTTGCACATGTCTTGCTGCTGAGGATCAATTTCTTTGATGGCTGCTGGGGCAGGAGCACTCCACATGCTGCATTCTTCGCGCTTTTTCACCAGGAGATTATTTTTACCCTGCTTTACAAAGCTCAAGTTCAGTGACGCTCCACACTGGCTGAGCTGCTGCCTGTGCTGTGTGTACTTCATGAATTATTTCTCTTTTTCTTCCACAGGTATTGCCTTCCCAACGAGTATATCAGTAAATAACTGTGTCTGTCACTTCTCTCCCTTGAAGAGTGACCAAGACTACATCCTCAAAGATGGAGACTTGGTCAAAATGTAAGTTGGTTATCTTAAATCTTGGTTATGTTTCTCATGAGCTTGCTGTCGGCATCCAGGCTTTGCATTTTAAGTCCTGCTTGCTTTGTTAAGTACTTCCTTGAGATGGCTAATTACAGAATCTAATAGCTAATCGAGTCAAGCTTTTGAAATATGCCTGCGCCTTCGAATGCTTGGAGAAGTCACACCAGTTTCCTGAGCCATTAGGCCCCACCTGTAATTAACTCTCTTTGTGTTGCAGTGACCTGGGAGTCCACGTTGATGGCTTCATAGCGAATGTAGCACACAGTTTTGTCATAGATGCCTCAAAGGTAGGTTTTCCTTGGGCTGGTGCTTTTTAAACTGGGGAGGGACAAGGGATGGAGCTGTGGAGGTGGGAGTTCTACTTCCTATCTAGATCCCCCACTCTGGATCACTAGATGGAGGATCTCCAACTCTATAGACAGTCAAAACAGTAGTCTTGCTAATAAGAGGGAAAAGGACTTAACTCCAGATGAGCCTTTATTTTTCTGTTCTTTCAGGAAAACCCCGTGTCAGGCCGTAAAGCTGATGTCATCAAGGCAGCTCATCTCTGCGCTGAGGCTGCTCTGCGTTTGGTAAAGCCTGGAAACCAGGTGAGGGAGTGGTGTGTGTGAGTGTGCCTCGGTGCAGGTCGAGCTCTGCGGAGATGGGCTGTGTCACGTGCTCGCTCTGTGCAGAAAAAGAAAGGCCTGTGACCTCGCCTGGGAAGAATGGCCCATCTATGTGGGGAATCTGAGGGCAGCTGTCTGCAGACAGCTGAGCACTCCTGGGAGAGCACCGGGCCCTGGGGCGGGTGGCAGCAGCTTTGGATCCTGACCCGTGTGCCTATGGCCTCGCAGAGAATCCATGCTGCTTTTCCCACCCTCTCTGGGGGCAGCTGGGCACGCTGCCCACCCTCTGTGCCACACTCACTCAAGTCTCCCACTCTCAGCTCTCCCTCGCCCGGTGCTCAGACACCTCAGCAGCCGTAGGCGTTCTCCTTCAGCGCCGTGTTACTATTCCAGACACG
Organism: Cyrtonyx montezumae; assembly: GCF_038088225.1. Taxonomy (NCBI): domain Eukaryota; kingdom Metazoa; phylum Chordata; class Aves; order Galliformes; family Odontophoridae; genus Cyrtonyx; species Cyrtonyx montezumae. The sequence goes on along the minus strand of NW_027072095.1, from coordinate 209,179 downwards.
CTCGTGTCGCTCTTAGTTCCCCGTGTTATCTCCTAAAGGAATGGTTTGTGGTGCAGGAGGCTGAGCTGACCTCGTGTTCTGCGTTATTTTTGTTGATAGGGGATTAAAAATGGAATCCTGACACCGGTCCTTTTTTTGGAGGTGTTAAAGCACCACTTGGTTTTATCACCAAATGCTGTCAGGTGAAAATTAACGGTCGTGCTTCTGGCTTGAGTTTAAAACCCTTAATGTGTTTACATGTGTTCTTCATCCAGAATACACAAGTGACAGACGCGTGGAACAAAATAGCCCACTCATTTCACTGCACACCCATTGAAGGTAAGGGCTGGGGAGCAGCTGATGCAGACGTGTTAATTAATTACACACTCAATCCTGAGCTGCCATGTTCAGATTCAGGGGAGCATTTCCTGACTATAGGTCCTAGATGTGCCATCTCTAAATGCAGCCATCTTTGCTTCAAAATCCTTTCAGGACCATTCTTTCTTCTGTATTGTGATTTATTTTTTTTTAAAGATGTGTTCATGTAGAAAGAGTAAACATGGGCTTCCAGGACTAGGTGGTGTCCTGGCTTCTGGACTTCCCATTGACCTTGGGCCCTTTGCTTCAGCCTTGACCACTTGTAGTTAAAGCCCCTTCTGTGAATACATAAAAGTTTGTTTCCATTGCAAAAGATGCCCATAGATGTGCAGGGTATGTCATTTCCTCCCTTACAACGAGAAACCAATTCATGTTTTCTTCTCACAGCGTTCATAACGGGGGGGTGGGGAGGCCCTGGGACAGCTGCATGGAAAGGTGGTGAGAGAGAGCTCAGCTTGACATGTGAGGACCCTTTTCTCCTAATCAGTGCCATCACTGAGTAGCCACAATTAGCTTGGTCTGCTGTTAGTTAAATTTCCTGAAATGCTGTAAAGCTGGCTCAGTGTTTTTGCTTGCCTCGGCCCAGCCCTGGAACGTCAGCTCCCTGTTTTTGTGTGGGATGGCTTTGTGGGTCTCCTCAATGCTTTGCTCCTTTCTCTGTGAAACAGCATGGCACGAGCTGCAGTGAGGAGGCGGCTGCTCACGCTGTCAAGGGCTGTTTTGGAAACAGCCAAGTGCTGTAATTATCAAGGCTCTGGCAGCAGCATCAGGCCCCAGCTGATGAAAACAAATGGAGCTGCTGGGCTCACACTGGCCTTCCCCAAAGGAGACACGTGTCTCTGTGCTGGGCTGTGGACTGGAGACGTGGGCTAGGCTTCAGTTTGGAGGTGAACCGTAGGGCAGGAAAGTGAATTCAGCCCCACAACATGTGCTTTGAGTGCTGTACAGCCTAGACAGTGGTGAGAGAACCTGAAGTTTCCGTTAAAAGCACCCAGGAATGCAACATAAGTGCTTGCAGGTTCACCTCCAGTGCATCCCAAGCTGCTTTTTTAAGAAGCAGCAAGGCTGGGGAGGACTCTGCTGCAGGCCGTGCCCCTCCCTAGCTGCTTGCAGCTTCTCCTGCTGAGGAGAGGAAGCATCCCTGAAGTCAGGAAGGACTCTGGGGAGCTCCACATCTCTGTCTGCAGCAGTGTGAAGCTAAGGGAGTGCTAACACCCAAGATGGTTTGCTCAACAGTTGGCTCTAGCTGAAGGCTGCAGCCCTGAGCACTGGAGTGTTAATGATGTAAGTCCCCATGTAGCTGGTTTGCAGCTCTGAGGTGTTAATGGATTCTTTTATCACGGCAGGGATGCTGTCACACCAGCTGAAGCAGCACGTGATCGATGGAGAGAAAACAATCATCCAGAACCCTACAGACCAGCAAAAGTGAGCATCACCTCTGGAGCTGCCACTTTCTCCAGTGTGTGGGAGGGGTGTGGCTAGGTCTGGGATTCTGATCCTATTTCTCACTTTCTTGGCTATGGTATCAGGTGGGGGTGGAGCAGGTATGTTTGCACCTAGTGGCTGAGTGCCACCGTGGCAGAATTTCACCGGGGGAGACCGCTCCCTGCACTTGAAGTCTGACCCAGAATGGGATCATTACACTCTTACTTTGGCTATATGCACACTGTGGCTCTGTGCTCAGGGTTTGTTCTGAGAAAGAAGCAGAAAGTCTGTGTCACGGGACTCCTCGCTGGCACCTGCGGGTGTTCTTGGTTTATATCCAGTTTCTGGAAGGAGTCTCCATCAGTAAATTACAGCCTGTGTCCCCGGGGGCTGCCAGCAAAATAACCAAGCATTGCTCGCTGTAGCAGTGGATGCTCATTCACCAGGAGGTGTGCCAGGGCCTGCTGTTGTCTCGTAGAAGCTGCCAGGAGCCCACTGGAGGGTGATCACTGTCAGTAGGATCTCAGGCTGATTTTGAACTAATGAGCAGGATGTGTCACTCTGTTCTGTTCCAGCATCTTCTCTCTCTCAGGGATGCGGTCAGGGCAGCATCTCAAGCTGGGTATTTAGAGCTCAGTGGTTTAAATCCAGAGCTTGGCTTGCAAGGTCTGAGGTGTAGTGGTGAGCCAGGTGTGGTGGGCCCTTGCTCTGCCTACAGCGTGACCACAAGTTCACAGAGCTGGTGCTGAGTGTCAGAGACCTCCATTCAGTGGGGTGGAATGACTTCTCGTGGGCAGGAACAGCACTAGTTTGTCCTTGTTTTTCTCTACCAGCTTGTCACTGACTAGCTCTAGTGCCCAACATGCAAGACTTCAATTTTTGTGCCAGCTTTTGCTCTTCTGGTCAAGGTCCTGGTCGCTTTGTAGCACCCTAGCACTGCTTTGTGCTCATACGCCCTCTCTGGCTAAGCTCAGCATGGGCTTGTTTGAGGAGCTGTGGCTGTGTAGCCACAGAGGTTTTGTCTTCTCTCCTTACCTTTGTTTAACTCACCAAACTTCTTTCTTCCAGGAAGGACCACGAAAAAGCAGAATTTGAGGTTCATGAAGTTTATGCAGTTGATGTTCTTGTCAGCAGTGGGGAGGGAAAGGTGAGTCCCGGTTCGCTGCCCCTCTGTGCACAGTCAGACTCGGTGTTTCCAAGCAGTCATCACCAATTTGTGGTGCTCATGGCTGGATCCTTCTATGTGCCCATCCCAGCAGGGGATCCCTGTGTCTTTTTAGGTGTAGATTTTTCCATCAAAAAGGTTAAGCTGTGCTTTTACAGTGTCAGAGTACGGACAGCGCCTGTCAGGTGTAGCTGCCCTGACACATCCATTGGTTGATGTGGTTGAGGAAGTGCTGCTCTGCTCCTTTCCTGCTCTCAGCTCCATTTGTATTTTCAGGCTAAGGATGCTGGGCAGAGAACTACAATTTACAAAAGGGACCCCTCCAAACAGTACGGCTTGAAGATGAAAACCTCCCGTGCCTTTTTCAGCGAGGTGGAGAGGCGCTTTGATACCATGCCATTTACTCTCAGGTATTTGCTTTTATTCATGACCTCCTCTTGTGTTCAGAGCTGGATGCTTTGCGTGAGCTCACAGACCACACTGACAGCAAAAGTGATTTGACTGATTATCTGCCACAGAGGTGGAGGCAGCCTTGCTGTGTTGTGTTGCAGTTTGCTGTATTTGAGCCTGGGAGTGGGTGGAGGAAGGAAGTTACAGGCTCAAGCTGGAATCCCAGGCACAGTTTGAGGATTGGAGAATCTCCTGTGCCTTGTGTGGCAGGTGAGGAGCCTGAAGTTGTGGTTCAAATAAAATACTATCGGGTTGCAGCATGAGGAGAGGAGGCAGATCCAGTCAATTTTTGTAAGTGACGCACTCTGAAAATAAGAAAACAATGTTTGTGTGACCCTTTCCATGCTTAAATCCATTTGTTTTCTCTGCTCTCTGAAGGCAGTAGGTTCATCCAGCAGTTCCCTGCTCTGACAGCAGCAGTGCTGGGCAAGAGGGGATGTAAAGCAAACCAAGCATCCGGCTTGATCCTAGGGGCAGTTCTGAAGCCTGTGGGGTGGAATCTGCCTCAGCTGTGGCTCCCATTCCTCTGCAGGGCGTTTGAAGATGAGAAGAAGGCCAGGATGGGGGTGGTGGAATGCGCCAAACACGAGCTGCTCCAGCCTTTCAACGTCCTCTACGAGAAGGAAGGTGAGTGGTGCTGAGGGGAGGGCTGGGAGCTGAATGTGGATGGGTGCTCAGCTGGAGGTCACTTCCCAACACTGGTGCTGACTGCTGTTGTTTCAATGCCAGAGATACACTTCGAGGGCCCTGGCACTCATCCTTCAGGAAACTCATTACCTGTTGGCTTCTGGGCCTTGTTTTGGAATCGTACCAGTGATTAGCTGAAATTTCTCATAGAGTGATTCCCTAGACAGGAGGTTCTGATGGTTGAAACCCTCTGGTTTGCTTACCAAGGAGTTCCCACAAGATGTTTTGCAGCAGCGAGTGTGGGAACAGCACCGGAGTTGGAATAGCACCTGGATGGGAACATCCACCCAGGCACCCAGCAGAGCAGATGCACAGGGGGCTGTGGTGCAGTAATGCCTGTTTCTTCTTTGCAGGAGAGTTTGTTGCACAATTTAAATTCACAGTGCTTTTAATGCCTAATGGTCCTATGAGGATAACCAGTGGCCCCTTTGAACCTGAGCTCTACAAGTCGGAGTTTGAGGTGCAAGATGGAGAGCTGAAGGTTGGTTAAAAAAAAAAAACAAACAGAAAACACACATCAAAATAGGTGTAGCACATCACGTGGGTTACCCTTTGTACTGCTTGGGATGAAGGTGGGAATTAAAATCCAGAAGACTGCTCTGAGGCAGGAGCTTAAAAAGCAAAAGCTCAGCCCTTACAGCCGAGTTTCCTGCATGTCCAAGGTCAGCAGTAAGTCATGATGCAAGTCATTGGCTCATTGTACTCCTGCAGCACCAAGAATGTACTTTAGACAAGGCTGGGCTCCTATTTCCTGCATCAAACACAAGCTTTTGCTTGTGATAGCAGCACCCAGCCCTTTCTTACGAGTCACTGAGAAGCCTGGACAGCTGGCCTCAAGGCCTCGTTCCTCAGTGAAGCATGGGGCTGTGGCATTCCCCATCTGTCACTATGCCCGTTAAGACTTACCACCATGCCATGGCTGGCAGTGCTCATTCTGCTTTAAAGGCATTTCCTTTTATCTTCTGTCAAAAAAAGAATACAGCTTTCAAGCTTCTTATGTTTCCTTCCTGTCTCCAGGCCCTTCTACAAAGTTCTGCAAGTCGGAAGACCCAGAAAAAGAAGAAAAAGAAGGTAATTTAGTCAGGTTTTGGGAGGATTTGGCCTGGTATGCCCAGGGTGTGGGGAGAAAAGTCCTCTTTTCCTCCCAGAAAGGTTCCTCGGGTGGGCTCCTTTGTGGCCATGCGTGGTCTGTCTGCCCCTTGCTGGTGTTCTGAGTGCAGCTGTGGCTTTGTTTCCTCAGGCCTCCAAGAATGCAGAGAATGCCACCACGGGAGAGACAGCGGAAGAGAATGAGGCTGGTGACTGAGTGGTTCCTGCTCCCTCTGGGTAGCACCCGGTTCTCACACACACACACACACACCCTTTCCCCCTCCAAAAAAAACAAAAACCAACAACCAAACCAGAAACACAAAATCTAGCTCTGTTTGTCTCTTACAACCAAATGACAGACAGCCTGGATGTCCCACCGACTACAACCAGCTCCTATTGATTTTGCCAATGAGGGAGGATTCTCTCAGCCACTTCAGACTACTTAAAGCAGAAAAATAAAATCAGGAGTAAAAGCTAGTCTACATCCACTCTTTCTAACCTTTTATACTACTCGTACTTGTTAAAGAGGTGAACAACTAAGCCATTCCCAGTGAGAGGGAGCTCAGAGAGCTGTCTGCTTTCTTCTTCCTCCTCTTTCTGTTTTTAATTTCTCCCTTTACAGATTTTCTTGGAGATGATGATGCCCTCAAAAAAGTGATCTGTGTTTAGTGATGTGCCCTGTCCGTTACCTCAGGGCAGAGGATTTCTCACTCTTTTAAACCTCTACGTTGTACACCGATAATTGGGAAAGAAAAAACAAAATGAAAACCAGATTTTATGGCCCTGGTGACACTGTAGACCGTCCCCTCTCTGCCTTGGTTTACCTATAAACACTCTGTTTTTACTAGATCGCTGTGCTGAGCTTGTTTTTAAATCCAGTTGCCCAACACCAGAGGAAGCAGTCGGTGCTCCGTGATGCCAGGCTCGCTCCTTCCCCACGGCCGCTGTTGTGTGTGATGTTCCACTCAGTGGGTGCAGGCTGAGAGCAGCCAGGGGTACTGCCTGTCCATAGCGAGCCTTTTATTTTTAATTATTATTATTTTTTAAGGAAAACCCACCAACAAACGCTGAATTCAATACATTTGGATGCACGAGGGCTTTCCTTCGCTGGTGTCTGGCTGTTCACCTGTGGCCAAACTCAGGTGGAGCCCTGAAGGCCCCACAGGCACCACAGCCTGAACACAACTACCCCCAAAAAATCAAGAACAGTGCTTTTCTTCTGCCCGTTCCCATCCCCACTACGCTGTCCCACTGCCCCTGGGGAACCCTTTGGCGTTTTTAAGCAATATTCTGTCCACTCAGAGCTCATCCTTCTCACCCCGCGGATTTATAAACCACTAAGAACTTGCTGGAGGTGTATTTAATTTTCTATTTTTACATAAACAAGGTGACCTCTTGATACGAGAAAATCCACTTGTTTTAAGATTTTGAAAAGCAAAAGCTCCCGAGAAGAACTCTGTAAACCGACTCTGTTTTCCAAATAAAGCTGACTCGTGGCATCTCTTTGCACGGAGACGTGGCTCTGCTGATTGGGGCCGGGGGGGGGGTGGTGGTTCACTGCGAACCGGTCCGGGAAGAGCGGCGCGGTGCAAAATGGCGGCTGCGGCCCGGACTACAATTCCCGGCATGCCCCAGGGATGCGACTACACCTCCCGGCACACCCTGCGCGGCGGAGGGGGCGTGGCTTCGGCTCTGCGCTATAAATACGCCGCGGCGAGAGGGCTGATTCTCTCGGCCGCTGCTGCCGCCATTTTGTTGGTGGCCGCCACCATCCGCCTCCATCCGTCGCCAGGGCCGCCGCCGCCGCACCGGGACTAAGCGCGGCGCGAGCGCGCCGCCATGAGGGCCAAGGTGAGCGGCGGGGGCGACGCTGAGGGGGAGCGATGGCGCCTTGTAACGAACCGCGTCCCTGGCAGCGGTGTTGAGGGAGCGGGGAGGTCTCTGTTGGGTCGTGGAACGGGAGCGGGGTCTCTCGGTGCGGGGGGCACGGCGGGGCGGTGCCGTGGTTCTGGGGGTTGAGCCTAGGGCCGCGGGGATGTGTCGGGCGGGGAGGTGGGAACTGGTGGTGGTAATGGGGAAGGGGCCGGGAGCCGCGCGCCGCACGCACTCACCCGCTGCTCTTCTCCCTCCGTAGTGGCGCAAGAAGCGAATGCGCAGGTACGTGTGAGCACACCCCGCGGGACCGGGGCTCAGTGGCTGGAGCCGGTAACGGCGGCTGCTCCCGGGCTGTCAGCGCGGTTCCGGGCTGTGACGCGGCTCTGTCCCTTAGGCTGAAGCGCAAGAGGAGGAAGATGCGACAGAGGTCCAAGTAGTGCTGCGACCAGACCGGGCCGGCTGTGGAGGAGCGGTCCCAGCGTCGCGGGGCCGTGATGGGGGCCCGTCCCGCCGCACCGGGTCCGCTCCGCGCTGCGTGGCGCCGCTAATAAAGTTGGAAATGTGTTCGGACGCGTTTGGTGTTTTATTTGGGGTTGGGGCGGGCGCGGTGCCCACGGAGCGCCGGTTGGGAGGGAGCTGCAATGGGATAAACAGCGGACCGGGGGAGGGAGGCCTCGGTTCCATGACTCCGAGAGGTGAAGCGGCAGCTGCAGAACAGCGGGCGCGTTCCGTGCCGGTACCGGAGCGGGCTCAGAGCGGCGGAGCAACCCCGCGGGGCTGAGGCCCTCGGCGCGCCGCGATTGTGGCGGCGCGCTCTTATGACGTCACTCACCCGGAAGAAGCGCTCCGGCCGCGCACGCGTTACGCTGCAAGGAAGCGCGCAGCTCCTTCCGGGGTGCCCCGGAAGTAGCATGTAGCACTTCCTGCCCGGCGCAGAGCCGCGGCCGGAAGGGACCGCTCATTGTTGGCACTGGAGAACTCGCGAGGAGACCGCGAGCGGGTGAGTGCGGGGCTGCAGCGGGGCGCGAGGGGCTGAGCCGGGCCGGGCCGAGCTGTGCTGCGCCGGGCTGGGGCCTCGCGGTTGGCCGCATCCGCTCCGCCCCTCTCCAAGCTGGGCCCCGCCGCGGGCCCCACCGCTGGGCCTTCTCCGGGGCTGCGGACGGTTCCTATGGAGACCCCGCGGGGGCAGTGTTGTTCCTCCCCCTGCTCGCAGCGCTCCGTGCCGGGCCCGGTTCCCACGGGGCTGTGCCGGGCTTTTGTGGGGCCCCGCAGCCCCGAGCTCCCCCTGTGGGCTCGGGCCGCCCCTTGCCCGCCGCCGCGCTCCCCGCTGTTTCCGCGTGGCCTCGGACCCGGCGCTGCTCCCGGCTGCCCGGCCCGGCCCCTCACCCTTCCTCCTCTCCTTCCCTCCGCAGCGCCCCCGCGGCGGCAAAGATGCCCGACCGGGACGGCTACAGCAACAGCGGTGGCGATGAGGCGGGTGCTGACGCTGACGATATATGTCGCGATTTCCTGCGCAACGTCTGCAAGCGGGGAAAACGCTGCCGCTTCCGACACCCCGACATCAGCGAGGTGACCAACCTGGGCGTGCGCAAGAACGAGTTCATCTTCTGCCACGACTTCCAGAACAAGGAGTGCGTACGCCTCAACTGCCGCTTCATCCATGGCACCAAGGAGGATGAGGACTGCTACAAGAAGACGGGTGAGCTGCCCCCGCGCCTGCGGCAGAAGGTGGCAGCAGGGCTTGGCCTCTCACCCGCTGACCTGCCCAACAGCAAGGCGGAGGTGCCCATTTGCAGGGACTTCTTGAAGGGTGACTGTCAGCGGGGTGCCAAGTGCAAGTTCCAGCACCTGCAGCGGGACTATGAGTATGAGGCACGGGGTATGGCCACTCGTGAGCCAGGCATGGTCACCGCCGTGCGCCGTTATGATCCCTACGATGCCATATACGACAGCGACCGCTACGATGACCACGAGCCCCTGCTGAAACGGCGGCGGGTGGATGGGCTGTCCTTCGAGACCTACGAGTACAGCTTTGCCAACCCACGGACAGTGGAGTACCGGCTGCTGGAGGAGGAAAACATCATGCTGCGGAAGCGCGTGGAGGACCTCAAGAAGCAGGTGAACAACCTGATGGCGACCAACGAGGTGCTGTTGGAGCAGAACGCCCAGTTCCGTAACCAGGCCAAGGTGATGACACTGAGCTCTACCGCCACAGCCACCGAGCAGACTCTGGCCCCCACCGTGGGCACCGTCACCAATTACAACCACAGCATCGCGCAGACCCACACCACGCTCAGCAGCCAGGCCTTGCAGCCCCGGCCTGTCTCCCAGCAGGATTTGGTAGCGCCTGCTGGTGCCCAGGCAGCACCCCCGGCCAACGCTGCACCCCCCATGAACCCCGAAATCACCCCTCTCTCAGCCGCCCTGGCACAGACCATTGCCCAGGGCATGGCTCCCCCGGTCTCCATGGCCCCGGTGGCCGTCTCAGTGGCTCCGGTGGCCGTGTCAATGGCGCAGCCGCTGGGAGGCATCACCATGAGCCACGCCACCACCCCGATGGTGACGTACCCCATTGCCTCGCAGAGCATGCGGATAACGGCCATGCCGCACTGACGGCCCTTCTGTGCCCCCACCTTCACCCCCACGTTTGGGGGGTGAGCGATGTGGAACTGAAGAACCCTCGGGACCTTCGTATCCGTGCTGGGGCTGGAGGAAGGGGTGTCTCCTCAGCCCCTGGCACAGCTGACCTTGAGCCGTGTTTGTGTGGCGGTGGATTCAGGGATGAGGGATAAATGGTGCAGGGGTGCCCAGAGCCCCCACTCTCTCAGTAGCCCCTGGAATGGGACAGAGGGATAACCCTGGGACAGAAGGACATGCTGCGGGGGTCCCCTTCTGGCTCTATCATGGGGCTGAGCCAGGGGGAGGAGGGGGAGGCAGCATCTCAGCACCTCAGCGCAGCCCCCCCCTGCCGCGTTCCGTGTAACGTTTTCAGCCATTAAACGCAGTGATTCCAAGCGGCGTCCCCCACGGGCCCAACGGAGCCGGGGTCGGGATGGCGGCACCGTGAGGTCTCGAGGGGTGGGCGACGGAGGCAGCAGGGCGGAGTACCGGCCGCTCCTAAAAAGGCCAAACCGCGGGGCCGGGTGGGGTGGGCGCGGGGCAGCACCGGTGGCCACGCCCCTTCGCTCGACCATCCAATGGGGGAGGTGAGCGGGCGTGGCTTACGGACAGCGCTGCTCCATTCGGGGCGTGGCCTGAGGAGGGGGCGTGGCCGGCGGAGCGGAGGAGCGCGCCGTGATGGAGCGGCGCGGAGCGGGGGCCGCGGCGGTGGCGGCCGTGGGACGGCGGCTGCTTTGGGCGCTGCCCGCCTACGCCGCGGGGCTGCTGGGGTTGGGCGCGGGCGCGCTGCTGCTGGCGCTGGCACTCTACGCGGGATGGAGGCGGCGGCGGCGCGCCCGGCAGCGCGCGCTCAGCCTGGCCGCGCGCCTCCACAGCGACGAGGAAGCGGCCGTGCGCGCCGCCGCCGCGGGGCTGGGAGCGGCTCGCGGGGAGCTGCCGGCGTGGGTAAGCGGTGCCCGGGGGGATCGCCACACCCCGCGAGGGCTGCGCTGAGCTCGGGCTCCCCGCTTCGGTCCCCGCCGCATTGCAGCACCCCCGCCCCGCTGCGGGATGCCCCCCCCGCCCCGCCCCGCAATAAGGTTAACCCGGGGGGGGGCCCCTCCTGTTGGAGCCCGGGGCTTCCGGCCGCGCCCTGACTCACTGTGCCCGGGGGGGACGTTTTCCTGCCCGGGCGCACACAGTGAAGAGGGGGGGGAGTCACAACCCAGTGCTGCCCCCCCCCCAGCTTGGGCCCCTCGCGCAGGGCTGCAGTGCCGCCAGATGTTGGGCTGCAGTGCTGCCAGATGTTGGTCACAGCTGCATGCCCCCCCCCCCCGCCCAGCCCGACTGTCCCCGGGAGGATGTCCCGGCTCCGGGAGGGGGGAGCTGAGGCTGCTCAGAGTTATGGGGGTCGTGCGGCAGTGGGAGGGGCTCCAGTCGCCCACCCCGAGGCTTTTATGACATCCCCCCCACCCCACAGGTGAGCTTTCCAGATGTGGAGAGGGCAGAATGGCTGAACAAGGTGAGGAGTCAGTCCATCCATCCATCCATCCATCCATCCATCCATCCATCCATCCATCCATCCACTTCCCTACTATCCTCCCACCTCTCCCCCCCTCTGCTCCCCCTCTGTCCTCTCATCCCTCCCCCCCCGTCCATCTGTCTGCCCCGGTGCAGATCCTGGCTCAGACGTGGCCATTTTTCGGGCGGTACATGGAGAAATTGTTGGTGGAGAGCATCGCGCCCTCCATCCGCGCCTCCAACACCCACCTGCAGACCTTCACCTTCACCAAGGTGGACATGGGCGAGAAGGTACACCCCCCTGCCCTGAACAGCCCCCCCCCCGGGGGGAGACACCTCTCTGTGCCCCCCTTCAGTGCCCTCTTCCTCACTGCTGTCCCCTCAGCCCCTCCGTGTGCTGGGGGTCCGGGCACACCCCGGTACCCACAAGCAGCAGATCCTGCTGGACCTCAACATCAGGTGAGCAGTTGAGCCTCCCCCACATCATGCCCCCGGGGGGGGGGTCCCGCTACGGCCAGACCCCCTCCCAGCAGCATCCCATCCCCCGCAGCTATGTGGGTGATGTGCAGATCGACGTGGAAGTGAAGAAGTTCTTCTGCAAAGCAGGGGTGAAGGGGATGCAGGTGAGGGGGGGGCAGCGCTGAAGGTGCATTGTGAAGGGGGAGGGCAGTATTGAGAGGTGCCCCCCCCACCCTCGGCTCCCTCCCACAGCTCCACGGGACACTGCGGGTCATCCTGGAGCCACTGCTGGGTGATGTGCCCATCGTGGGGGCCCTCACCATGTTCTTCATCCGGCGCCCAGTGAGTGCCCTCCTTATGCCCCCCCACTCTAATATAGTCCCCTCACCTCTCTGAGCCCCGCCCCCCATTTCTCTTACTGCCCCCCTTGTCCCCAGACTTTGGACATCAACTGGACGGGGATGACCAACCTGCTGGACATCCCGGGGCTCAGGTGAGCCCCATAGCACATGGGGTGCTTCCAGCCCCCTAGGACCACGCCTGACAACCCCCTGTGTCCCCCCCCCCTCAGCTCCATGTCAGACACAATGATCATGGACACCATCTCCTCGTACCTGGTGCTTCCCAACCGCCTCCTGGTGCCGCTGGTGCCCGATCTGCACAACGCTGCCCGGCTGCGCTGCCCCCTCCCCCGGGTATGGAGGGGGATCTGAGGTTGGGAGGCGGGGGGGCACTGATTGAAGGTGCACAGAGCCCAACAGACTGACCCCCTCACCCCCCGCCCCCCTCAACCCTTCAGGGTGTGGTGCGAGTTCATCTTTTTGGGGCGCGGGAGCTGCGCAGTAAGGACCGCTTCATGGGGGGGCTGGTGGAGGGCAAGTCGGACCCCTACGCCGTGCTGCGGGTGGGCACGCAGGTGGCGAGCAGCCGTGTGGTGAACAGCGAGCTCAACCCCACCTGGAATGAAGTGTACGAGGTGGGCACCCCTGGAATCAACCCCTCCCCGCCCCCCCAGGACCCCCCCTCGGGGCTGGGCACGTGGGTTCACCGCTGACCCCTTCCCTGCAGTTCATCGTGCATGAAGTGCCGGGGCAGGAGATCGAGGTGGAGCTCTTCGATAAAGACCCCGACCAGGATGACCTGCTGGGCAGGTGGGGGTCACAGCCCCCCAGGGGAAGGGAGGGGTGGCGGCACTGAGGTCAGAGGCATTGGGATCAGAGTCCCCCAGCTGGGAACATTGGGGTCAATCCCCATGTGGGGACATTGGGATCATAGCCCTGAGCTCACAGCTGTCCGTCCCACCCCAAAGGATGAAGCTGGATTTTGGGGAGGTGCTGAAGGCACAGGTGCTGGAGGAGGTGAGGAGGGGGCTGCGGGGGGGTTGGGGAGGAGTAGAGGGAGGTTGTGCTGACCCCCACTGTCCCCACAGTGGTTCCCACTGCAGGATGGGGGCCGGGGGCGGCTGCATCTGCGCTTGGAGTGGCTGACACTGCTTCCCGATGCCTCCAAACTGGAGCAGGTGAGGGGCTGGTGGTGGGGGGAGGTGGGGAGGGTGTGAGGGGACGGGGCTCTGCCTTGCTCACCTCCTCCCCCCCACGCCCCCCCCGTTGCCCTCAGATTCTACAGAGGAACCGCACAATCCCATCCAACCCCGACCCACCGTCAGCTGCCATCCTGGTGGTGTACCTGGACCGTGCGGAGGAGCTGCCCGTGAGGGGGGGTCCTGGGAATAGGGGGGAGAGGGGGGGGGCACCTGCAGCTCCCTGACCCCCCCAGACCCCCACTTTCTGCACAGGTGAAGAAGCCCGGGAAGGAGCCCAACCCCGTGGTGCAGGTGTCAGTGCAGGATGTGACACGAGAGAGCAAGGTTGGGGGGGAGTGGAGGGGAAGACAGTGCCTGGGGGGGGGCACAGGGGGTGTCTCTCATCACTACCCTCTCCCCCCACATACACTCACCCCACAGGTGGTGTACAACACACGGCACCCAGTGTGGGAGGATGCCTTCCGCTTCTTCCTGCACGACCCCGCGCATCTGGACCTGGACATCCAGGCGAGGCCCCCAGCCCCACACATTGCCCCCTTCTGCCCCCCTCGGACAAGTTCCCCCCACCTCTGTATCCCCCTCATAGACCCCGTACTCTGTATTTCCTCTCCCACAATTCCCTCGTACCCCATTCCCCCCCCCCGTATTACCCACATGAACCCCATATCCCCGCCCATTTTCTGCCATAGTTCCCCCACACCCCCTCCCCCCCCCCCCATGGGACTCCATGTCCCATATTCCCATTCCCCCCCCCATGGGACTCCATGTCCCATATTCCCATTTCCCCCCCCATGGGACTCCATGTCCCATATTCCCATTTCCCCCAGCTCCTCCTGCAGCCCCCATACCTTATATTTCCCCCTATTCCCAGCCAGATCCCCACAAGCCCCCATACCCCATTTCTCCCCCCATACCCCTCTTCATCCCCGTGACCCCCCCCGTGACCCCATGCCCCCAGGTGAAGGATGACCCCCGGCAGACCCCCCTGGGCTCTCTCTCTGTGCCCCTCTCGCGGTTGCTCTCTGCCCCAGAGCTGACGCTGGCAGAGTCCTTCTCACTGCAGCACGCAGCACCCAACAGCCGCCTGCACCTCACTCTGGTGCTGAGGGTGAGTGTGGGGCAGGGGGGGCTGGGGGGGGGGCATAGGGACCCCACAGCTGCCTGCACCTCACCTTGGTGCTGTGGGTGAGTGTGGGGCTGGGGGGGCATAGCCCACCCTGTACTGATCCACCCCATGTGTAGGTGCTGTACTTTGATGGACCTGAAGATGTTCCCCCCCCACTGCCCCCCCCCGGGCAGTTGGAGACCCCCCCTGGCACCAGCAGTGCCCGCAGACCCAGTAAAGCCAACCCGGACTCCCAGTTTGGGACTGAGGTGTGGGGAGAATAGGGGGAACTGGGGGTCAGGATGGAGCTCAGAGGTGGGGGGGAAGGGGGTGTCAGGATGCAACTGGGGTCTGGGGGTCCTGAGTTTTAGGGTGGGGAGTGGGATGGGGGGGTCCTGGGGGTGGGATAGGGATGGAACTCTGGGGCTGAGGGTTCCGGGTTTTGGGATGGGGTCCTCAGGTCAAGATTGGGGGTGGGTGGGGGCACTTGGAGGCTCAGAGGTGGGGGTCCTCACGGGAAGAGGGTGGGTGGGATGGAGTTGGGACTTTGGGGTGGGGTCCTGGCAGTAGGACTGGGGTGGGATAGGGGTCAGAGTTGTGGGGAGGGGGGGAGATACAGCTGAAACCCCTTCCCCCCCCTCCCCCACCTCCTCAGGCTGTGCTGCGCATCCACCTCCTGGAAGCAGAGGACCTGGTGGCCAAGGACAACTTCCTGGGGGGGCTGATGCGGGGCCGCTCCGACCCCTACGCTGCCGTGCGGGTGGGGGGGCGGCTCTTCCGCAGCCGCGTGGTCCGGGAGGAGCTGAGCCCCCGCTGGAACGAGATCTACGAGGTATGGGGAGGGGGGTGCAGCAGTTCCCCATCACCAACCCAGGGAGCTGCCAGGTTGAGGGGGGACCCCACTGACACCCCCCCCCCACACACACACACACACGCTTCCTCAGGTGGTGGTGGATGACATCCCCGGGCAGGACGTGGAGTTCGAGCTCTTTGATAAGGACGTGGACAAGGACGACTTCCTGGGCCGGTGGGTGTAGGGGAGGGAGGGGGGACGAAGAGGGGCTGTGGGAGGGGGGGCAGTGGTGAGACACTCACCCCCCACCCCCAACCATCACGTTCCCCCCAGGTGCAAAGTGCCACTCAGGCGGGTGCTGAGCTGCGGATTTGTGGATGAGGTATGGGGGGTGTGGGGGTATCACGCCAGGAGAGGTCACACTGGGGGTTGGTCTCATCCATGCCCCCCTGCCCCCCCCTCAGTGGCTGCCCCTGGAGGATGTGCGCTCCGGGCGCCTGCACATACGGTTGGAGCGGCTGCAGCCTCAGCCCAACGCTGCGCTGCTCGAGCAGGTATGGGGGGGGGGGTTCTGGGATGGGGGGGTGGTCCTAGATGCTCCCCATCACCTCCATGTACCCATCCTCATCATCATTCTCATCCCTGTGCGTCCCCACGTATCCCCCTCCCCCATATACCCCCCTTATGTGTCCCCAATATATCCCCCCCTCATGTCCCCCACCATGTACCCCCCCCCTCTGCATTTCCCCCCCCCAAGTATTCCCCTCCACATATCCCCACATTCCCTTTCACCATCACCACCCTCTGCCCCGGTCCTATCTCCCCCCCAGCCCTCGTCATTCTCACCCTCTTCCTTTCCCTGTGCCCCCTCCCCCTTCGTGTCCCCCCCCCCCAGGTGCTGCACACCAACAGCCTCCTGCAGCCCTCGCGGGGGGAGGAGCTCTCAGCCGCTCTCCTCTCCGTGTTCCTGGACCGCGCTGCCGAGCTCCCGGTGAGCCCCCCATCTCACCCCCCCGATGCTATGACCCCCCCCACACACCCCGACCCCCTCATACCCTGACACCCCCCCCCCCCTTTCTGCATCCCAGCTACGGAAGGGCTCCAAGCCCCCTGCTGCCTTCACCACTCTGTCTGTGCGCGACGTCTCCTTTAAGACCAAGGTGGGAGAATGGGATGAGGGGTGGGTATCTGGGAGGGGGAGGGGGAACACTGACGGGGGGGCTTCACCGCGGCTGTGCCCCCAGACCTGCGCCCCGAACACGGACCCGGTGTGGGATGAAAGCTTCTCCTTCCTCATCAAACGGCCGTATGGGGAAGCACTGGAGCTGAAGGTCCTGGGGGGGGGGGGGTTTCTTATGGGGTTTGCTCTATAGGAGGGCTGCCCTACAGGGAGGGGGTTCCATTTGGGGTGCTGCCCTATGGGGGTGTTCCCTATCCCTTATGGGAGGGTGCTGCCCAATGATAGGGGAGGGGATTCCCTATGGATGGGTGCTTTCCTGTGGGGTAATGCTCTATGATGGAGGGGGGGAGAGGGGGTCTCTATTCTCTATGGGGGTGCTGCCCTATGATGGGGGTGGGGGTTCCTTATGGTGTGCTGCCCTATAGGGGCCGCCTCACACCTTGCTGCCCTTTCCACCACCCCAGGTGCAGGACGCGGGGGGGCAGGCGCTGGGTGCACTCAGCCTCCCCCTGTCCCAGCTGCTGGCAGCTGAGGCTCTGACTTTGGACACGTGGCTGCCACTGCCCGGGGGGGGCAGGTGCTGCTGCGGGCGCAGCTGGGGGTGAGTGCACTTCTTTGAGGGGTGGGGAGGGGGGGAGTGGGACTGGACCCCCTCTATCTTTCACACCTTCCCCTCCTCCCCAGATCTTGGTGTCGCAGCACTCGGGGGTGGCACCCAGCGGTGACCCCACACCAGGGGAGGATGCTGAGCCCCAGGAGGTGATGGTGGGGGGGAACAAAGAGGAGAATCAGGATGGGGGGGGGACGCTGCGGCAGCGGCTGCCCCCAGCACAAAGGTAAGGCCGGGGTGGTGGGGGGAGGGGGGGTGTACACAGTACTGAGAGTCCAATATGGAGCTGAGTGTCACTGCTGTCCCCCCACCCCCTCAGCCACACAGAGCTGGGGGGCCCCGGCTGCAGCTGACGTTGTGGTACCACCGCGATGAGCGCAAACTGGTGGCCATCGTGCACGGCTGCAGGTGAGGTGATGGGGGGGGGGGCTCAGGTTGGGGGGCAGGACCCCCAGGTTGTTCCCCCCAACCCCACCCCAAGTTTTGCATCTCCCTTGCATGACTCCTATTATGTCTCTCCCCATTTGTCCTCTCCATAACCCCCCCACTTATAACCCCCTCCAGGCAGCTGAAGCCCCCTCCCAAGGCCCCCCCCAAGGACCCCCCCGATCCCTACGTTTCGCTGCTGCTGTTGCCCCCTGAACGTGGCCGTGGCTCCAAGCGCAGAACCGCAGTGCAGAGGAGGACCCTGAACCCCGACTTCAATGAGCGGTATGGGGGAGGGGAGGGTCCTTTGGTGGGGGACATCCTCATGCAGTGTGCCTCATCACTCCTTGTCCCCCCCCTCCCCAGGTTGGAGTGGGACATTGCCCCTGAGGACGCCCCACGGTGTGCGCTGGAGGCACAGGTCAAAGCCCACGTGTCCTTCATGGGAGGGAAGGAGGTGCTGGGGAAGGTATGGGGGTCCAGGGGGAGGGAATGGGAGGGGGCAGGAGGTGGGATCCCCCCCCCCCCAACAGATCCACACTGAGCTTTGTCCCTCTCCCCCAGCTGCACCTGGACCTGGCACAGGTGGACTTGACTGAGGGTGGGACACACTGGTGAGTAGGGGGTTGGGGGCCTGCGGGGCTGTGCCCCCCCATCTCCCCTCCCCTATGTCTTCCTCTTTTTACCCCCATCACCCCCTCCAGGTATGAGCTGCAGGACGAGCGCAGCAGCCCCTGACACGGGGGGGTACACCCCCGCTCCCCGCTGTGCCTGGGGGGGGGGGGGGGGTCCTCATCCTGCCCATCCGCCCCCCAAACACCACCACTGACCAAAGATGTGCGGGGCCATGCCCCCCCCCCGCCTGCAGACTGTTCTCTATCTCTGTGCCTTTTGCCATGGAGGAACCCTCGCCAAGTGTTGGGGGGACTGGGGTAGAGGGGGAGGTGACCCCCCCAGTGCCTCTACCCCCCCCATAGGGATGCTTTGTCAGAGCCACCGCTGTGCCACCACCGCCACACCACTGCTGTTGCCCCCCCCCGCTGCCTTTGGGGGCTGTGTCTCCCGACCCCCCCTCAAATAAAAGAGGGAGATGACATTACTGTCCTCATGTGGTCCCTTGGGGCTGTGGGAGGAATGTGTGTATGAGGGGGAGGGGATGGGAGGGAAGAGGAAGGGGGGGGGGGGGGTGACATTGTCCCTTGGGTTGGTGGTGGTGGGGCAGGGAGGGGGGGGGGGGCTGTCACCTTGGTGCCCTTCATGTGGGAAGAGTGTGGAGGTGTTCTCCATGGGGGTGCAGTATCCCGCGGATGTTCCTATTGTGTCCCAATAGGAATCCCACCCCCCCCGTGGGAATGTTTAATGTCACGGTGTTCCCCCCCCCTCCCATCTCCGCTCCGTCTCCATCTAAAGGCAAAAAATCCCGCCAGGAGGAAGGGTGTGCCCCGTGGCCACGCCCCCCCCCATTCGCGCCCCGCCCATTTTAACGCCCCGCCCCTTTCGCGGACACGCCCCGGCCGCTTTTGTGCATGCCCCGCCCCCTCATTACCGGCGCTGACGTCGCGCTGTACAAAGCTCCGTCCCCGCGGTCGCGGCCCAGAGCGGAACGGGACCGGACGCGTGTGGTGCGGTGCGGTGCGGTGCAGCCCAGCCATGGTGCGGTGCGGGGATGCGCGGGGTGGGGGCGGCGCCGGAAGTGCCATGCGGGGATGCGCGGGGGGCGGGGGGGTGGGGTAGATGTAGTGCGGGGGGTACCGGGATGGGTGGGGCACCGCGTGCGGGGGGGGGGGGGGGTGCGGTGCGGGTGTGGGAACGTAGCGGTGCGGTGCGTGCTGACGGCCGCGCTCTCCCCGCAGTGCGATTTCTCGGAGGAACAAACGGCGGGTGAGTGAGTGACCCCCCCCCCCCCCGCACCGCCACTTCCTGCTTGCGGGGGTGGGGATGCGGGGCTGCTCCGGACGTGCGCGGGGGGGCGGGATGCGCGGGGTCCGGGGGAGGGAGGGGGTCCCCGGAGCCGGCGGGGGGGACGCGGGGCCCTTTGCGCCATTTGCCCATATAAGGGCAGAGCGCGGGGACGGACCGCATTCCTGCGGGGCGGGGCCGCACCGGTGGTGGTTGGGATGGGGGGGGGGGAGGAGGGGGGAAAGGCGGCTCCGGTACCGCCCGCACGGGTGGGGCCCCCACGCACCGCCCCTCACTGCATCGCGTTCTGCCGGGAAACTGAAACCGCGGCGCGTGGGAAAGTGAATCCCGAGGTGGGTCGGGGGGGTCGGGGTGGGGGGTCAGGTTTCCACCGGTATATGGCCCACACCTGCTGCAAGTTACGGGCTCCGCTTGGCGCAGGGCCCTATAGGTACCCGGTGCTGTGGGTCCAGGTTATGGACCGCTATGGTGTCTGCATCCTATACGGGGGGGTCCCATAGGTATGGAGCCCTATAGGTTGTGTTATGGGGTCTCTTTGCTGTGAGCTCCCAGTTCTGGGTGCAGTTGGGTCCCAGCAGCGCAGGCTCTGCACATTCAGTCCCAGAGTTGCCAGCTGTGCAGGCAACACCACATGGGTGTCCCATGGGATGGGAGGGGGGGGTGCTGTGGTGGAGTTGCAGTGGGTGACCCAGCCCTCTTCCCCCCTCGACCTTCCCCCACCCCCAGAATTCAAGGAGGCGTTCCAGCTGTTCGACCGTACGGGTGATGGGAAAATCCTATACAGCCAATGTGGGGACGTGATGCGGGCGCTGGGGCAGAACCCCACCAACGCAGAGGTGATGAAGGTGCTGGGCAACCCCAAGAGCGATGGTGAGTGTGTGTGCACAACCCCCTTCCCTCCCCCCCCCCCAGTAGCCACACCCTGTATTTCACCTTTACCCACCAATCCCCCCCCACTTCCCCCCCAGAGATGAACCTGAAGACGCTGAACTTCGAGCAGTTCCTGCCCATGATGCAGACCATCGCCAAGAACAAGGACCAGGGCTGCTTCGAGGACTACGTGGAGGGGCTGCGTGTCTTCGACAAGGAGGGCAACGGCACCGTCATGGGGGCCGAGATCCGCCACGTCCTCGTCACCCTGGGTGAGCAGCTTCCCCCCCCCACTTCATGAGAGAGTCACTCCCTCCCCCATAACCCACTCCCTCTCCTCACAGCTGTGGGTGAGCAGTGTAAGCTCCCCATAGTGTCAACCCTTACTCCCCATTGCCCCTCCCTGCTGACTTGGGTGAGTGGTATTGCCCTCCCCCCCAGTAGCTGCTCCTGGTGCCCTGGGTGAGAAGGCAGTGAGATGGAGACACTCCACCCCCCCCCACCCATTTGCTGTCCCCAGTGCTTTGGGTGACCACTGTCAACCCTCCCCAGTGCCTTCCCCCCATGGTGTCACCCAATTCAGTAACCCCCCCCCTTGTACCCTGGGTAAGCAATCAATCCTCGTAGTGCCCCCCAGATGACTGGTATCAACTCCCTTGCCCCCCTCCCTCCAGTGCCCTGGGTGAGCCGAGCCACCCTGCCCCTATGACCCCTCAACCCCCCCCTCCCCCCATGCAGTGCCTGGTATCATCTTCCCGTGGTGTCCCTCCCCTAACCCCCAACCCCCCCCCCCTTATCCCCCCACAGGTGAGAAGATGACAGAGGAGGAGGTGGAGCAGTTGGTGGCGGGACATGAGGACAGCAATGGCTGCATCAATTATGAAGGTGAGGGCTGTCGAAACGGCTTGGGGAGGGGGGGTGGCATATTGGGGGGTTCCCTGGCTGATGTGGTGGGGGGAGGGGGAGGGAAGGGGTCCTGGTGTAGGGGTCCCAGGGGCTCAGCCCCACACCCGCCCCCCCTGACCACCATCTCCTTCCTTCCCGCCAGCGTTTGTGCGACACATCCTGTCGGGGTGACACCACAGGGGTACGCCTCTCCCATTACCCCCCCCCCCTCCATTAATTACTTATTTACCATTTTTTCCTCCTTTATATATATTTTTTTCCATTGATTTTAGCGGTGCTTTCTTTTTCGTTATTTTATTCTTTAATTCTTCTTTTTTTTTCCTTTTTTCTTTAAAAAGAAAAAAGCCCCGAAGCCGCCGCCTGTTTGCGCTGTGCCCCGGTGCCCGCCCCCTCCCCCCCTTCTAGCTCTGCCCCCCCAGCATGAACGCCCCCCCCCCCCCTCTCCCCCCGCATGGAGCCGGTGTGGCCGCCGCTCTCTTCTTCCATTTCCTGGGTCTGTGCCTCTCCACGGGACAGGCGGGGGGGGGGGGAGCAGACCCTCACCCATCCCCCCCTTCTCCTTTCTCTCTGCAGAACTCGTCCGGATGGTGCTGAGTGGCTGAGGACCCCCCCCATCCACTGCCCCCCCACCCCCCACCCAATCATGATGGATTTTGTGCCTTCTGCCCACTCTGCTCCCCAAACCTGTTGCTAAACCGGACCCCCCCAGCCTCACAGCTCCATCACTTCTCTGCGCAGCAGCGCCCAATAAAGGCTGCAGAGCGATGTTGAGTCTCTGTGCCCCCCCCACGGTACTTGTCTGTTTTCCCCCCCCCCCTTACAGTCACACACAGCCATTTCTTCCCGCCCCGGGGAGTTGGAATTTTATTTAAAAAAAAAAAAAAAAAAAAAAAGGAGGAGGAGGGGGGAGCAGGGGGGGGAACACAACAAATAGAAGTGGGGGGGGGAAGGGGGGGGATACTCAGGTGCAGCAGGGCCCTGGCCCATCCCCCTCCCCCCTCCCACCCAAGGAGACCAACGCTTAAATAACAATGAGACAGTCATAAAAAAAATACTGAAGCTGGGAGGGGAGGGGTTCCTCGAGGGGGGAGGGTCTTGCTGGGGCGGGAGGGGCGCGGGGTCCTCAGCTGCGGCAGGGGGGGCTCACTGCGTGGGGGGGACGGGAGTGGCCGTGCTGGGGCTGGGCGTGATGGGTTCCGTCTGCAAGGGGGGCCTTGATCTGTATGGAGAGAAAAGGAAACAAGGGTGGGGGGCAAAAGGAGGGGGGGGGGGGGTCACATCTAAGGATGAGAGCGGGCCACGGTGCCGCACAGCCCTCTGCCCATGAGAGGGAGCGAGCGAGCCCCCTCCCCCCCCCCTCACCCAAACCCCAACATCCATCCCGATGTGCATGGGGGGGGGCCCCCCACCCCGAGCCCCCCCTTCCTGCCCCGATGTCTCACCTGCGAGCAGGCCGGGGTGGGAAGGAGGCTCCCCTGCACGGCGGCCACGATGGCGGGGCTGTGCGCGGCGGGCGAGCCCCCCCCCAGCAACGGCAGCGCCAGGCCGGGTGGGTGAGGAGGGGGGGGCAGCCCCCCGGGCGGCATGCTGCTGGTCAGGGGCCCCATGCAGCGGGAGGGCGGGCGGGTTAGCGGGGAAGGTGGTGGCGATGAGTCGGCGAGGGGGTTAGCCATGCTCAATGGGGATGGCGGATGGAGGCGGCGCGAAGGGCAGCGCCGCGGGAGCATTACCGGGCACGGCGGGGTGGCCGCTGCCACCCAGGCTCCCCCCCAGGCTCTGGGACGGCGGCTGCTGCCCGGGGAACGGCACCGGGGCTGTGGGAGGAGGGGTGTGGGGGGTCAGCACCCAGATCCTTGCTGTGCCCCCCGCCCCCGAGCTCCCTCCCTCTCCTTTACCCCCCTCAATGGATGGCAGCATCAGCACTGACCCTGTGATGTGTCTGCCCCCACCTCCAAGCTCCTCAGGTGGGTGGGAGCATCAGTATTCATCCCTGTGCTATGCCCCCCCCCCAAAAAAAATGGATGGTATCATCAGCACTGACCCTGTGCTGTCCGCCTCCACCTTCAAGCCCCTCAGTGGATGGCAATGTGAGCACTAACCCTATGCTGTGCCCCCCAAAAAACAGATAGCAACATCAGCACTGTGTTCCTATGCTATATGCCCCCCCAGTCCTGATCCCATGAGATGGGTGGGACGATCAGCACGGAGCCGTGTGCTATGCCCCCCCCCAAACAGATGGCAGCACCAGAATTCCTATGCTATAACCCCCCCCCACCCCCAAACCCCTCAAACAGACGGCAGCATCACCACTCAGCCCCATGCTGTGCCCCCCCCGCCCCGCAACCCCTAAACCCCCAGACAGACGAGAGCATCACCCACACTGTTCCCCCAACCCCCTCCAGCCCCCCCCCCCCCCCCCTCCCACACTCACCGTGTGGGATGGCCGGGCCCGGCTGCGGGGCTCCCGGCGGCGGGGGGGGGCTGCGGTGGGGGCACCCCAGGCAGCAGCTGCCCCCCCCCAGGCTCAGCAGGGGCCACCATGGCGGGGGTGGGCGGCACGGCCAGCGGGTGGGCGGCGGGGGCCAGGGGGGTTCCGGCAGTGGGCAGGGGCTGCGCGCCGGGGGGCAGCGGGGGGGGCTGCTGCTGCTGCTGCTGTTGCAGGTGCTGGAAGTGCTGCTGGCGGGCGCGCATCTCCGCGTACTTCAGCTGCTCCATGTGGAAGGCCTGGCGGTCGGCCAGCAGCTGCTGCCGCTGGTATTCCAGCTGGGGGGGGGGGGGGGGGGAATGGGGAGGGTAGCATGGAGGTCAGCGTGGTGTCAGAGTGCACATCAGATATCCCAACTCCATCCTCCTCCCTGCTCCCCTCCCCCCCCCCCCCTTGCCCACCCCCACTCACTGCCTCGCGCTCGCGGTCCATGATGGTCTCCAGCTCCTCGAAGTGCCGCAGTTTGATCTCCAGTTTCTTCATCTGTGTCTCCACCAGCAGTGCCACCAACGATTTGATCTTACGCTCCTCCACGGCCGCCAGGTGCTGCAGGGATGGGACCACAGAACCACAGAATAACCAAGGCTGGAAAACAGCTACAAGCTCATCCACTCCAACCGACCACCCATCACCAATAGATCTTTGTAAATCACATCCCTCAGTGGGGTGGGGTGGGGTGGGGTGTCATCACCTGCACCCCTCCTGCCCTCCCTCACCTTGGCCTTCACGGCGGCAGCTGCCAGTGCAGCAGCAGCAGCAGTGGAGAGGTTCCCCTCGCCGATGTCACGCTCCACCTTGGCCTTGCGCTCAGCCTCGGGTTCTGGCAGTTCCTTGGGGGTCTCCTCCTGCGTCTCCTTCGCTTCCTTCTCCTTCTCCAGCTCCCCTGGGGTAGGGGGGAAGCGGGGTGGTCTGTGGGGGGCAGTTGTGGGGGCTCACCCCCTCCCCCCCCAGTGCATGCACCCACCTGGAGCCCACTCACCCGTGCTGTCGCTGTCGCCCTTCTCTGCCTCCTTCTCGCCCTCGGGCTCTTTGCCCTTCTCCTCCTCCTTCTTGGCCACATCCCCCACTTTCTCCTTCACCTCCTCCTCACCAGCACTGTCACGCTGCTCCTGAGGAGTCCAATGGCAGCGGTTTGTCCCCAAGCAGGGCCACATCCTGACCCCCTCCTTACACCCCCACCCCCAGTACCTTCACCTCCTTCTTCTCCTCCACTGGTGCCGCTTCTGCGCGCGTTTCCTCCCCACCGCTCTCCTCTGGGATACACAGAAGCTCAGGGTGACCCCCCTACCCCCCCGTACAGGCACTGAGCTCACCGCAGACCCCCCCCAGCCCCCCCAGTACCAATCCGCTCTGGCTCCTCCGAGGCAGTGCCAGCAATGCCGCTGCTCTCCAGCCCGAACGCGGGGTCAGCTTTGCCTGTCACCTTGGCAGCCTCCTCCACCTTACGGACATGAGCCTCCACCAGCGCCGTGGGCACCTCCTCCTTCATCTTGGAAAACTCCTCTGTGGGG
This sequence comes from Cyrtonyx montezumae, assembly GCF_038088225.1. Taxonomy (NCBI): domain Eukaryota; kingdom Metazoa; phylum Chordata; class Aves; order Galliformes; family Odontophoridae; genus Cyrtonyx; species Cyrtonyx montezumae. The sequence goes on along the minus strand of NW_027072095.1, from coordinate 184,204 downwards.
CCACACGCCATCAGCCACCACAGCAAGGGGCAGCAGGGGGACAGCCCCCCCCCACCCTGCCCCTCCACATCCCCAGGAGCCATAGCACAGCTCCACCTCACCCACCGTGGCTCTGTGCACGTGGTGCTGCCCGGCCCCTCCTGCACACACTGACCCCCACGTGTGTGCCCACTCATCCACCCCCCCCGACCCCCTTACCCAGCGCCGATTTGGCGGCAGCAGAGGCGACACGGGGGTCAACCACGGAGGCCAGGAAGGCGACGGTGCTCATGACGGGGTTGCCGGACTGGCTGAAGGGGATGGGCTGATACGCCAGCGGCCCCAGCGACGCCTCCGAGTCCTCCAGGTAGGGGTCCTCGATGGGCAGACGCAGGAAATGCAGGATGCACTCATCCTGCGTGCGGCTGCCCACGTGTTCTGACACCTTGTTCCAGTCGTCCTTGTACATCTCCAAAGCCTGGGGAGGGGGTGGGGGGGGCTCAGAGGGGCTGGGTGGCCATGCCCCCTTCCCCAATAGCCAGGATCCATGGTTCACCTCCAGCAGCAGCAGTGTCTCCTGCTCCGTCCATTCCCTCGTTGCGCTGGCTGCAGCTTTGCTCTGCGGTGAGGAGCGCGGTGTGAGCGGTGTGGTGGGGCATGGGGGGGGGGGGGGGGGGGGCAGGAGGGAGCTGGCACCCACCTTTGAGGGGATATTTTTCTTGGTGTACATGTCGGTGCGCAGCCCGAAGTTCTGCATGTCGGCCGGCTTCTCCTTGCTCTTGTCGGGGAAGTTCAGCATCTGCTGCGAGGCCGAAGTCTGCTGCTGGAAGGAGAGCAGACGCTGGGGACGCAGCTATGGTGGGGGGGGGGACACACAACCCCGCGAGGACGCCCCATCCCCACACCCCCCTCCCAACCCCAACCCCACCCCATCCATCTGCTCCCGGAGACGCCATCATGCCCCATCTCGTCACGGTGTCCCCCCCGCGTCCCTGCTCCCCAGGGCAGGGCGGCATGCGGGGCGCGAGGGGGAGGAGGGAAGGAGCCTTCCTCGGCCAGCGGCGGGGGCCGCGCCCCACGTAGCCGCCTACCAGCTCCGGCTTCCCTTTCACCGACTCGGTGACGAGGTCTTCAATCTCTTTGCTCTTGCGGCCTGTCTTGGCGTCGCCATCGCTCTGCCGGCCCTGAGGCACAGACAAGGCTGTGCTCAGCCCCCCCCCCCAGCACCCAGGGAAGGCGGACGGGACGCGGACGCGGAGGGACCCCCAGCGTGCACCCACCTGCGGCGTCTTGGGCTGCAGAGGCACCAACCCCGAGGGCGTATCGGCCAGGACGTGGAAATGGGAGGTGGGCGGGGGGCCCATGGGGGTGGGCCGGCTCTCAGCATCCACCTGGTAGTTGATGAGGCCCCACTGCTCCAGGAAGGCGTGCACCCTGCGGAGAGTGGGGTCAGACCGGGGGGGGGGGGGGGGGGGGGGGGGGGGAGGCAGCACTGGCGCTGCTGTGGGGCCGGACCCACCGCATAATGGCACAGACGTCGCCCGCCAGGTTGCGGCGGCAGGCGGTGGAGGTGAGGTACTCCTGTGGGTTCAGGCGATAGGTGTCGATCATGAAGTTGCGGTACGCCAGGTAGCTGCGGCAGAGAGGAGGCCATCAGCGTGGCCACGGGGAGCTGGGGGGCAGAGGAAGGGATGGAGCGGGGGCTCAGCCTCACATCTCGGGGGTCTTGGACTTGTTCTTGCCGTTGAAGAACTCGGGTAGGGCTCGGCGCTCGATGGCGTGGACACTGAGAGACAAAAGCACGGGGGGGGGGACTCGCACTGCTGTGCTGGAAGGGGGGGGGAGGGGCACCACTGCAGCCTTGGGAGCTCTGTACCTGTTGTAATCGAACCAGGCGGCGTAGCTGGGGATGATGATGTGGTGGGTCTGCTCTGTCACGTTGTCTTCGTGCAGGTCAGGGTTCTTGGCCTGCTCCCCCTTGCTCCCAGTGCCGTTCTCCTCCTCATCCTGTGGGACAGCAGTACCACAGGGGTGAAGGGGCTGTGAGAGCTCCTCCGCACCCTCAGTGAGCAACGTGCCAGTACAGAGACCAAAGGTGGGAGAAGCACAGAATCACAGCACGGTTTGGGGCAATAAAGGCCTTAAAGATCATCCAGATCATGAAGATCTGCTGCAGGATCAGGGTGCTTGCAACCCCGTCCGACCTGGGCTGGAGCACCGCCACAAAGAGCAGAGAGAGACCTTTTTAACCCCAGAAAGAGACATGGAAAGAGCAGATGGACACCCTGTGGTGGCTTCTGGGATGGTAAGAGGGCCCTTAGAGGAAGGTGAGGACATGGAAGAGAGACAACACACAGAGGGCTGGCACAGCCCTGCAACCTCACCTTGCCCGCTGTCTCCATGCTCTCATCCTCCTGTTCATCTGGAAGAGAGGACAGAGAAGGCAGTTCTGGCACTGCAGGCTCAGCAGCACCAGGGACTGCCCACAGCACTCAGCCTGAGCAGCTCAGACTCACCCAGGTCCGTCATGGTGCCACCCTTGACAGGCGCAGACTCTGAGTCCTTCTTGGTGTTCACTGCAGCAGAGGAAGAAGACACTGAGTACTGGGCTATGGGGACAGGGGTGGCCCCACGAGGGGGCTGCTGGCCCCGGCCCCCACCTGTTTTGGGCAGGGTCACCTCCTCCACATTGGGGACAGGTGAAGGCTCGTCCATGTCCTTTGTCAGGTCTTCCTGCTCTTCCTCACGGTGCCCACGCTTGGATTTGTTGTAGGGGGTGGAGGGTCTGCAAATACCAGAGCTCCAGTGTGAGCATCGCAGCCCCTGCCCTGGGCAGCTCCAACCCTACTGCCCTTCTGTGACCCCCACCGCCCCACTCACCCCTTCTTTGCATTCTTCTTCTTGGCCTCTGGGGTGGGTGAAGGTGAGGGCGAACGCTTCCTCTTCTTGTAGTTGCCCCCCTTCTTGTCCCGCCGGTCTGAGTCAGGGCTGTTCACCTGCAGGGGGCACGGGGTAGGGGGGGGGTCATGGAGCACAGGTCACAGGCTGGAACCTCCTCCTCACTGCACCCCTGGGACAGAGAGCCCCACATGTGTCTCCCCTGGGGAAGGTGCTCCTCTGACCTCATCTGTCAGGGTCTTGGCTGAGATCTTCTTCCTACGGGCAACGGGGCTCTTTTCATCAGACACCTCGTAGTCCTCCTCATTCATCCACTCGTTGAAGGTGTCCGTGTCCAGGATCCACTTGGCATGCACCTGCAGAGAGAGGAGCAGGCAAGTCAGGGATCCCAATGGTAGACAAGGGAGGGGGCTCAGGGTGGGATTTAGGTGACCCCATCACCTTCCGTGGCTTCTCCGGCGTTGGGGCATCCTCCACAGAGGCCTCAATCTCACTGGCCGGGATCCAGGTGTCATAGCTGCAAGCGCAGAGGCAGTGGGAGAGCAGATGCCCTGGCTCCAGCTCCAGTTGCGTCCCTCGACCCCAGCACAGAGCAGTGACCCCCAGGACCCCTCACCTGTCAGGATAGTAGCCCCAGTGCAGCAGGACCTGCTTGTCTCGCTTCATGACCGGCCGGACCCACTCCTCTGCAAAGGGACACACAGAGGGGACAGTGCTGCACTTGCCCCAAGGGAGCAGCCCTGTGCACAGCCCTGAACCCCCAAGACCACGTCCCTCCCCCCTCCCCAAGTGTTTGTCCTTAAGCACAGGGGCTCAGGCTGCACCCCCTGCCTCGCACCCACCTTCCTCCAAGTTCCCAGGGACGGGGCAGACAACGTGGGATGCGTTGCTCTTGTCCTCAGTCACCGTGCCCTGGGAGGAGAGGAGGGATCACAGGGCTGAGCACCAGGAGGAAGCAGGGGATGAGACCCAGCGTCCTCCATGCCAACACAGACACTGACCTGGTGCCTCTTGATGATGTCCTTCAGCTTGCTCAGCAGCTTGGGCTCAATCTCCTGGTGCAGGAAGATGTTGGGCCGGGACAGGCAGTTGTTCTGGGGAAGGAGAGTGAAGCATTAAACAGAGCGAGAAGCAAAGAGGGGAGCTGGGGAGGAGGAAGGGGAAGCAGCTCTTACCTGCACCAGGGATTTCTCGATGGTCATGAACATCTCCACGTTGCGGTCCATCCGCGAGGGATTCTGGAAATCGAAACGCCGCCTTATTGGAAGAAAAGAGCGACTCTCATGAAAGCCACAGCTCCGGTCTCCTCATCAGTCAGCCCCAGCCTGCCTGGGGGGTACCTGGACCCCATCAGGACTCTGTGTGGAGGGGGGGGCTGTGCCCCAGCACCTGCTCACAGCCCAACCCATGGCCAACACTACCCCCGGGTCTCCAACCGAGATAAATCTCTGCCCTCCCCTCTCCATCCAACCCCTTCCCCCCCCTTCCAGCTCCCACCCAGACCCCCCCCCCCCCCCCCGGGGCGCGGTGCTGCTCACCATCCTTGGTCGCTCTTGAACTTATAAGCGGCCGCCAAGATGTGGCACAGGGCTCCCCCCGCCTTGAAATCCAGGAAGCATTTGATCTGCAACGGGAGGAGCGGGCTCGGGGGCTGCGATGGTGGGGGGGAGAGCACCGGGAGCCGCACAACGGCGTGTCCCGATCCATGCTGCCCCACACCGGGCACTGCGTCCCCTTCGCTGTCCCAGGGCACAGCCACACCGACCCGCGGGCGCCGTCCCGGTGTCGGGGGCCCCCCCAGATCCCTGGGGGGGGGGGGGGAGGGGGCGCTGTCCCCGGGCTACGGAGTTACGGTCCTCACGTCCCCTCCCCGCCGGGCGCTGCGGGACCGGGACCGTGCGGGGGTGTGGAGGTCGTGCGGTGCCGGGTGGGGGCCCGGGGAGAGGGGGGGTTGGGGGGTCGCGGGGCCCTTTGTCCGTCGGCGCACTCACGCACCGGCAGTTTGGTGAGCGGCGCGTTGCTGACGTGCTTCCCGAACACCTCCTCCTGGAACTGCAGCAGCTGCACCACCAGACTCGACAGCGACTTGTTGGTGGGGGGCTCGGCCTGGATGTACTGCGGGAGGGGGCTCAGCCGCGGGCCCGCTCCGCTCGGGGCGGGGCCGCGGGGCCGGGCGGGGCCGGGCGTTCCGTACCTTCTTGTAGTTCTTGCCGAGCCACAGGCGGACGTTGTCGAACTGGCTGACGGTGTCCGAGGCCTCGTAATACTTGACGTTGGGGCCGCCGTCCTTCTTCCGCACCGCCATCTTCCAGCGGGCCGGGCCGCTCCCCGCCGCGCCGCGCCGCACCGCCGCCTGCCGGCAGCACGGGGCCGGGCGTGAGAGCGCCCCCTGCCGGCAGCACGGGGCCGGGCGTGAGAGCGCCCCCTGCCGGCAGCACGGGGCCGGGTGTGAGAGCGCCCCCTGCCGGCAGCACGGGGTTGGCAGGACGCAGCGCGGGGGGTGGGGGGGTTAGGGCGCCCCCTACCGGGAGCGTACAGCCGTCCCATCGCCTCTCTGCCCTCACGCGTCGCGGCGCTCCGCCTCCAAAGGACCCATGGGGGAGGGGCGGAGCGGGGCGGTCCGGCAGAGCCGCGTTGGGGGCGCGGCGGCTCTAGGCGGAGCGCGGCGAAGGGAGGCGCGGGAGTCACGGTGGCCGAGTGGTTAAGGCGTTGGACTCGAAATCCAATGGGGTTTCCCCGCACAGGTTCGAATCCTGTCCGTGACGAATCTCCGTTTTTACGGAGCGCTGTGAGTCGGGAGGCGGAAATTAACGTGGGGGGGGGGGGGGGGGAACTCTCAGCTGCAGCGATTATTTTTTAACGGCGATGACAACGGGACCCGCAGTGCAGAAGCGGCCCCGGACGCGCTCCTCGTGGGCTCCAACCCAGCAGCTGGCTCCCGCTTTGGGGTACCCCGTACCCCTCCTGGAGCCCCGAGCAGCCGCAACCCTGCTACAGAAACCAGAACAGCGTTTATTAATCACGGACACCCCCTCCCCGAGGGCAGGGGGAGCCCTGGAGCCGCCTCGTACAGACAGGAGGGTGGGGAAAAGACCGTAAAAAAACAACGAAACGAATGCAAATAAATTAAATTCCCACGGGGTGACCGTAACCGGGGTCAATGCAACCGTCCGCGGCACTCCAAAGTAAAACCTGGGAGGTGAGGGGAAGAGGGGAGGCGGTACAGAGAAGGCCAAGAAGTACAAAATAATACAGAACCACGACCACAAGTGGCTGCAGAGGATCAGCAGTGGGTCAGATGGGGCACCCATTGCCCCCCTAGGGCGGGACCTTGTCCTCCTGCCCACTCCTCCCACCCATGTCTGCCCCCTGCCCATAGATGCTCAGCTCTGTCCTAAGGGTCAGTGGGGAGACAGGAAGCCAGGCCTGACCCCCAGGGACAGACACAGCCAAGCACAGGGCAGAAAACAAAGAGCAGAGGGTGGGGGCAGCCAGGGGCCACAGGCACAGCGTGAGCCAGGGGGTGTGTCCATGGGGCTGGAATTCTGTGGGGCTGGAGTGCAGAACGGCCGTACCTCTTCTGCCCCCCTGAAGACACCAGGTGGGGAAGCAGAGCTGCAGAGGACGAACAGGGGTGGGCTGCACGGGTGCTGTGAGGCCAGGGGTGGATACAGCGGTTACCAGGGGCATGGAATCGTTTCAGCTGGGAGGTGTAAGGGAGCAGTACCCCAGCAGAGCTGTGAGCAGGGCCCGGCCCTTGGGAACAGCCGTCCTGGGCCTCACCCCCATCCCCCTCCTCAGCATAAAGCATCGCTCTTCCAACGTCCTTTATATTTCCTCCACTCCGTGTGCAAAGATCATCACCAGCCCGGGCTCCAGCACCATGTCCTCGCCCATGTGCTGGTTCTCACAGGCCATCACCACCACGGCCTGCTTGCCGGGGATGCGCTTGGCCACGTAGTTCTCGTAGTAGCGCCGGTTCATCTGGCGTGTCTCCAACGTGGCCAGGCCCTGTGGCCAGTTCCGCTCGTGGGCGTTCTCAATCAGCTCGTTGATGATGGACGTGGGGCAGCCACTCTCCACCAGCGAGCGTTTGATGACGGCCTGCAGCACGGCGTCCGGCGTGGAGATCATCCCGCCCCACCGCGTCACACGGGCGGGCTGCAGGGAGTTCACCCACCTGGGGACAAGCATGGGGATAAGTCAGTGCCCACTGAACACAAGCAGCTCCTCCGTGCCCCAGAAGGGAATGCCAGCTCCTCCCCTCTCTGTTCTAATTCAGTTTTGTTGTGCAGAACACCCTTCCTCCCTCCCAAAGGTGGGGGAAGAAAGGAAGAGATATGGGCTCACTTCCTCCTGCCTTTCTCATGAGGAGGAAGGAATGTGGCAGCTTCCTGCTCCTGGACAGGATGCAGGTGGAGGAATAACAAAGGTCAGGACCCGTTGTGCAACCCGCCCATGTGCCACACCCCAGCACAAACAGCCCTCGTGCTATGACAGGAAGGCACACAAAGTGTTTCCTTCTCCAGCAGCACCTTCACCCCCTCTCAAACCTGTCCACCAAGCTGTCTGCATCCCAGCTACTCTCCCCAGCTCCCACCGAGCAGCATGACAGCCAGCACTTACTCCAGGATCTCGTTGTACTCGATGGTCTCCTCCAGGTTCTGCAGGTTGGGGTTGACGCTGCGGATAGCACGCATGTAGGCCTTCAGCAGCTGAATGTCACGTTTCTAGGAGGGGAAAAACACGGAGAGGAGTTGTGGCAGGCAGCAGCACTGCAGCACGACATCCCAGCATAACTGCTCGTAGCATTTGCTGTGCTCACAGGTGAGCACATGGGCCTACCTGCTCTGCCAGCTGATGCTTGTGTTCTGCTGAGGTCTTCTCCAGCTCAGCAATTCTGGTCTGTTGCTGCTGCACCACCGATCTTAAATGCTTGATGCAGTTGTGGTTTGGCAGCTCATCTTTGGGCATTTCCAAGCTGCGGAACATGAAGAGGTGGGGACCCCACATTAAGGAAAGATGCACACCACAGCGCTCAGCATAAGCGTGTAAACAATTTCCGAAACCAAATCCAGCGTTGGTGGACTTGATGAAAGGTCCAGGATGCACTGCAACCTCCAAAAGGTTTAGGAGGGGAAGGCTATGGGAAGAAACTACCACCAGGTCCTTCCTCCCCCAAAGTGGACAGGGTTAGGCAGCCCACAGGCCTGACCCAGTCTGACTCCACCCCAGGAGATCCGATGGTGCCTGACCCAGCACCCCTGGGTGTTCACAACTAGTGAGTGGGCAGAGCATCAGCACAAACTGCACAGGTGCCGGAGCCAGAGCTGCCACCCACTGCTCATGCCTCTGGGTGACACATAGGAGGGGGGCAGAGCTCACGATGGAGTAACACAAGGGTACAAAGGCACCCAGTCTCCACCAGCTAACTGGCATCCAAGCCCCAGCAGGGAGCTGAAGGGCCACAGGTTGTGAACCAAGTTGAAAAGGAAACCAGTTTGACTCAAAATCTTCCTGCAGCACCACAGCCTGCACAGCCCTGCTGCCCCTGCAACAAAAGGATGTAGGGTGCAGGCCCAGTCTCCATTCCTGAGCCTGAGGCCCTCACTCTGCCCATCCCCCTATTCCTGCACAGACCTTACAGGAGGAGACCGCAGCCCCCAGGCAAGGCCAGACCCCAAGGCATCCATCCTCACCCGCATCCCTGCTCGCAGGTCACCGGGCGCTTGGGGTTGTGCTCGCAGTCGTTGAGGTGAGACATCAGGTTGTCGAGTCGCACGACGGCCGTGCAGCCGAAAACAGCGTTGTCACAAGTGATCTGCAGCTTCGAGAGCATATTCCGCATAATCCGAGGGACGGGGCGGAGGTGGGCGACCGTCACCACGCTGCGGTCCACAGGGCAGGTCTGCTGCTGGGAGAACCACTGGGTGATGCAGGCATTGCAGAAGGCGTGCTCGCAGTGAGGAGCCTGGGGGGGAAGAGGAGAAGAGCACGGCGTTACTCAGAGCCGGGGCAGCCCGGCAGCTCTGGTGATTTGGATTGTTATTAAGTAATGAAGCTGCAGTGAACACACGCTTCCGATGAGCTTGATCCTATTTAACTCCTGTTTAATTTCAAGTGAGGCTAGATTTGGGCACTAAGCCACCCCACGTGGCCACAGCTAAACATCACTGGGGGAATACAGAACCTGAAGAGTAGAGAATGGACAAGTCCCAGGTCGAAGCCAAACCCCTCAGCCAACAGCACACTGGCACCCTGGGGGGGGGCTGCTCGAGCTGCAGAGCTCAGGGATGTTTGCCAAACCCTGCTGTGCCCTGCAGAGAGTGGTGTGCTGGCACCAAGGCTGTGGGTCACCCAAGCTCTGCACTGCGCCTGCAGGCAGGAGAGAAGCAGGGCCAGGCTCCAGCACGAAGCCAAGCACCAGCTCCGCAGCAAGGAGGGTGCAGGGAAGAAGAGAGGGTCAGCTGAGCACAAAGCTGTGACCAAGGGACACATTTTACCCTAGCTCCTGCCACCTCCGCCTTGGGGCATGGCCATGGTGTGCAGCTCCATGGAGTTCTGGGAGGAACAGGATACAGAAAAACCACCCAGACACAAGGAGACCCCCCCACACACACACCTTCATGCCTCCTTGCTCAGCTCAGAACATCCCCAAACCCAGTCCTTGAGTTCCTTTCCACCAGCACTCACACTGCAGATTGCTGCCACCAGCATTGCTTCCTTACCCACACTGCTGCTAGGCAAACTGGGAACCCACTGAGCTCACCTAACACACCCACTCCACGTGCTGCCCATCACCTCCCCCAGACTTCCAGAGGTCTGCAGCTGGAAACCTACCTGAACCGGCTCCTCCAGAACCCCACTGCAGATGGGGCATATAAGGTCTTCATCAACATCCCCCTGAAAGCGTGCTACATCATACCCCATTGCTCATCACCGATGCCAGAACCCTGGGGATGGAAAAAGACAACAGGTGAGGAACAGCAGCATGCAGCCATGGCTGCAGTGTGGGGAAAAGCCCCATTCGTGTGTGCTGAGCTGCTCCTCCACTTTGCTCTCCCACACATTGTTGCTAATCCTGCTGCAGTTTCCCTGGTTGCTGGTTGTTTTTTTTTTCCTTTTGCTCAGCCCTGCTCTGTTTGCAGGGTGGAAGAAGGGAGCAGAGAGCCCCCAGGCAGCGAGGGCAGCCTTGCAGGCTGGGGTGGGTTCTCAGGTGCTGTGCCCCCCTCAGCAGGAGCCTGGAGCACCACTCACCAACGCCCACTGCTCCGTGCCAGGAGTCAGCACAAAGGGCTCCTTTGATGGAGGAGGGGTGGGGAAAGTCCCCATGTTGGAGTTTGTGATGCAGATAACACGATGAAGGGCTGTAGGGAGAGCCCATCCCGAGCAGAGCAGCTCACATCGGGTCCTCCCTGCTCCTCAGCTGGGAAGGGGCTCCAGTTCCTCCCCAGTTCTTTAGGAGCCTCTCAAGCTGCAAATCCTAGCACCTCCAGTAGATCTATGTTGGGTTAGAACCCACAGGAAGGACAGACAGGCACAGCAGCTCCTCCAGCACACGGCAACAACTTCACCCCCTTCATCATTCCCTTCCAAACCTCTGATGTGCAGCATCACCCCTCCAACAAGCAGCAGGGCAAGACCTCGTGCCCGCTCAGCACAGAGAGGAACAGAGGGCAGAACACAAACCCTGAGACCCAGCCATGCCATCTGCCAAACAGCACAGCACCAGAACTTCCTCCAGAGGTGGTGCAGCACTGCCGTGAGCCCAAGAGCCTGAGGATTCCTCGTGTGCTTCAGCCCAGCTGCCACCCCCTTCTGCCAGAGATTGTCTGCAGGGCTCTGCAGTGAGGAGTGCTCTACTCCTGCTGCGAAGGAGGAGAGCTGAAAGCATCTGCAGTGCCCAGGGAAGGAGGAGCTGGAAACCTGACCTCCTCCTGGCACACCCTGAGGTGACAGTGAGCTGAGGGCAGGACACCAGATACACCCCTACCTGCAGGATGCCCCGAGGAGGTACTGCATGGCTGATGAGAGCCTCCTCAGCACCCACCCACAGAGGTGGTGGTCCTCATGACTCCCCAGGGAGGTCAGGGAGGACAGGAGGGGCTGCCCGGCTGTTTGCAGCTGGGATAGCTTGGAAGAAACCTGTTCTGTGTTCCTAAGAATCTTTTCCTGATTTTATCAGCTTTGTGAGCCAAAAGAAATACAATTAGAACCAGAAAGCAAGAGGGACTGGGGGGGGGAGGGAAGGAAAGGGAGAAAAAACAACACATGGATGCAAGTGGAGCCATTCTGCAGCAGCTGGAGCTCAGCATGGAGCCAGGACCACAGCAGTCCTCTCGTCAGCTCGCACTGTGTGTGTTCTGGGGCAGCGTGTGCTCTGCGGCACCGCACTTTGTTGTCACAGCTCCCTGCTGTGAGTAAATACAGAGCATCTCCTGGGGGCTGCAGGGTTCCAAGGCCGCCCTGCTGCTGCTGGAGGGTTCCCAAGGGGAAAAAACAGGACCTGGGGGCTTAAAGGAGTCAGAGTTCAGCAGCAGCTGAATCACAGTCCCCAGATCTGCACCCACGAGGTGGCTCCTGTGCCCAGGAGCCCAGCTCAGGGTGGGAGGCAGCCCCACACAGAGCTTTGTGCTGGAGATCCACAGGAGCAGGACTGAACCCAAACACATGGCACAGCCTAGAGCTGGCTGATGTCCCTCTGCGTGACCTGGCTGCCCCACATTTGGGCTCTTCACACCCAGAGGACCCACAGTGCCCACTCCAACTGCGGCGAGGCAAGGGACAGCCCCGGGACCACACACAGCACTGCTCCGACCCATCCTTTGCATCACCCTGTTGTGTTTGCATTCAGCTTGCCAGCACAGAGGGTGAGCCTGAGTGGTGCTGTGGCTTTCCCAGGAATTCCCATGCAGATTCGATGCTGGCCACAACTAAATTTAAGCTTGATTGATTTATAGTGCTAACGAGCATCTTGTTTCTCACTTCCAAATCCTTCAGAGGGTTACCACCCACTTGAACATCGCTGCTGAGCTCGCGGCCTTGTTTTCAAACAATGGTCACAGCATTCATTCATCCCTTCCCCAAACTGTGCTCAGAAATCTGATGGGTTGAGAATGTTCACTGTGGGCTCAACCCCACCCAAGATCACTATTCCCACACCCTACCCCAAAAAGCCCAAAGCACGGAGAGCACAAATCTAACAGCTCTTCCCATCATGGCTTTTCCCTCCAGTGATCTTCTCCCACCTCAGTTCTCATCCAAACAGCAAAACTTTCCAAAGGAAATAAAACCTGCACCTCCTAAACCCCAGCTCCACATGCCTCAGGTTCATATGGAGGGATACACGAGGCTTTGCCCTTTCTGCTTACGATCTTCTTCCCACCCTTCCTGCCCCCTGGGAACTCGAGCAGGAGCTGAACCAGGTGCTGAGCACTTGGCTCTGAGCTCTCGGGGCCACTCGAGTCCCATCCACCCAGCACAGCCTGCTCTCCCGCGCCAACACTGAGCTCTGACACATTCTACAAACTCCAGAGAGCGCTGAGGAATGCAGCACAGCTCGCTGCCACAGCCCCTGGGCCGGGAGGAAAGGGTTCCCTGGAAATGCCAGGGGCAGGAATCCAGCCCCGCTGTGCTTCCAGCTGCGGGCTCCGAGCAGGACCTGCACCGCAGGACAGCTGCCAGGCTGCAACCACGTTCCTACAGAGCCAAGGAACCAAGAGACAGAAAGCCTACAACACAGCTACAGCCTCCCCACACAAGACAGGGAAACCAAAGAGCTTCACGCCTTCAGTGTACAGCATTTGGATGCCAGGGCTCTGTTTATAGCTCGTGAACAACCCCATCCTTGCAGCAGAACCGTGAGGATCCCATCCAGCAAGCAGCAGTTCCTGCTTTCTGCCACGAGGAGCCCACACAGGCAGCAGCTGGCCCGTCACCAAGCCAACAGATCTGGGCAAAGTGGGAGGGATCCGAGCCACCCTGCTCCCCCACTTCCACCTTCAGCTCCCTGCAAAGCTCTGCTCCGCCTGCAGCTGTCCCTGCCAGCTCCTGGGATGCTTTCCCAAAGCACCACGTTTGCCTGCAGCTTTTGTTAGCGAAGCGCTTTCCCCACGAGCTGTAGAGAATTTGGCTTTTTGAGAGCACTCTGGAAATTCCAGTGTCTGCTTTTCACATTCTAGAGCACCAATTGAAAGCGGGGATAGAGAAATCAGGCAGGGGCAGTTCTGCAATCCAGTTTGGCAGGGCTCTTTTAAACCAGAGACTCTGAAATTTGAGGAAGATCTCAATATTTCCCTGTAGACATTAATTTACAACAAAGGTTCTTTAACGGCGTTAGACCAAAAGTGCTCTGCCTTACAGTCTGAGATCTCCAAACAGCAATCTGGATAAATCTCCCAGAGCAGAGGCTGAGCAGCTGTGGGAGCCCTGCCAGCTGCAGAGGGACCCCTGCAGGCACACAGATTGCACGTGGACCCATTGAGAGCTGCCTCGTTAGTGCAGCAAAACTGCAGCTTAAAAGATATCAGCAGCAGACAGCGCCAGGCCTGCGTGGAGAGCAGCAGCCAGAACACTGCTGATATAACAGCAGCCCAAGGCCCCACATGCATGGGGAGAAACCCACTGCCTGCGCAGAGGTGGACATGGTTCTGGATGGCTTTACCTCCTGTGGCAGAATTCCTCCCTGAGAGGCGCAGAGGCAGTGCTGGCGCTGGGTCACTCTTTTCAGGGAGGCTCTCCCAGCGTCCCATCTTTTCCTCTTCCTCCTCTCACAGTCCAAACATCGCTCTTCGAGGGCCACCGCAGCGTTGTGAGGCCCAACAGATCTGAAGGCAAGAGAGAAAAAGAGAAAAGAAAACAACAGAAAGTGAGCACAGTGAAAGGCACCGGGTAAGGCCGTGCCCAGCCCTTCAGATCGGGAGGAATCCCCTCCCCTCTGTACCGGGGCCGGTGCTGCTCTGTCCAGGGGTCGCCTGGTGGGGAGAGCCCGGCAGGGAGAGCCTGGCTGTCCGCTCGGCGTTCGCGTTATGCAATCTCGCTAAAAATAGTTTCCCCCAAACGCCGTTTCCGATACAATCCAAGCGCTTCTCGCAGCGCCGCGGGGATACGGAAACGGGCGGCGGGGAACGATGGAACCGGGAAGAGGAACGCCGCTGGGAGCGAGGGCCCCACCGGGGCCGGGACAGCCCCACGGCGGGGGGGGCGGCGGGGCCCTACGAGCTGCCCATCCCCCTCCCTGAGCCCCGCGGCCCTTTGTGCTGAACGCGGCCCCCGGGAGCCCCTCCTCGGCGCCACCGAACGTTGCTCCGAAAGCCCCGAGGGGACCCCGGGCAACGGGAGCGGCCCCATGAGGCCGCGGGGCCTACCCCAGGCCGGGCCTCAGCGCCGGAGCTCCACCTCACCTCACCGCACCGATCCCCACCGCCCCAAAATCCTCCCCCCCTTCGACCCCCGCGTACCGACCCCGGCCTCACCTCCTGCCCCCGCCCGGCCCCGGCGCGCTGCTACGCAACCCCCGCCCCGCCGGAAGCCGCCGCTCCGCTGCGGACCGGAAGCGGCGCTCTGAGCGCTGAGGGGGAACTCTATGGTCGCGCTGGGGCTGAGCGCGGGCGCGGGGCAGGGCGGGGGCGGGACAACCACGCCCCCTGGTCCCGCCCGCACAGCGCTGCTATTGGACGAAGGCTTGGGACGTCCGCAGCGTGCTGCGTGCTGATTGGCTGCGGGAGGTGGCGGCGGGGTCACTTCCGGGAATGCTCGCGGCGGCGGCGCTCCGGCAGGTCAGCGGGCGGGGGGGGCGCGCGGGGCCGTGGGGCGGGGCGGGGCGGGGCGGGGCGGGGCGAGAGTGCCCCCTAGCGGCGGGGTGGAGAGGCGGAGTGGGACCGGTACCGTCATCCCCGGGGTCGTCGGACTCGGCCACGGTGTCTGATCCCGGCGGTCCCGGCCCCGCTGTGCGGTCCCGGTGCTCCTCGGACCCCCCCATCCCCACTGCTATGTTTCGGTGCCCCTTCCCATGTCCTCCACCCGTATCCCGTTCCCAATGTCCCTCTCAAGAACTCACTGGGTGCTCTGCCCACACTCTCCCGGGTCCAAGTGCTGTCCCATTCTATCCCCGGTATCCCCCGGTCCCTGTGTCCCCCCCAACAGCCCCACCCCCGGTGCCTCTCACTGCCCCCGAACCCCCCTCCCCTCACTATCCCAGTGCCCCTTCCACCCCACCCTTCCGAGGTCCCAGTGTCCCCATAGTGCTCCCCTCCTCTCTGGTGTTTCCGGTCCCGGTTCCCCCCCCTCCTCCCCGCACTGATAGCCCCATTACAGCAGGCCCCCCCCCGGCACCATGAGCACCGAGACCTTTGTGAAGGACATCAAACCGGGGCTGAAGAACCTCAACCTCATCTTCATCGTGCTGGAGACAGGTGGGTGCCTCCCTCACCCTTCCCGCCCCCCCCCCCAGGACCCCAAGATTCCCCAGCCTTGACCCCATCCCCCTTTCCTCCCCCTACCCCTTCAGGCCGTGTGACAAAAACGAAGGACGGCCACGAGGTGCGGACGTGTAAGGTGGCTGACAAGACAGGCAGCATCAACATCTCCGTGTGGGACGACGTGGGGAACCTCATCCAGCCCGGGGACATCATCCGCCTCACCAAGGGGTATGGGACCCTATACCTTTAGGGCCCTATAACAATGGGACCTCATACTTTTTGGGACCCTACATCTGTAGAACCCTAAAAGTTTGCAACCCCACACTTATTGGGACCCTATATCTGTAGGCCCCCATAACTGTGGGACCTCATATACCTGTTTGGACTCTGTAGGACTTAATAAGTTTGGGATCCTGCACCTATTGGAGCCCCATAACCCACTCCCAGAGGACCCCAACCCGTGCCCCTGGCCCCCCCTGGGATGGAACCACAACCTGACCCCCCACACACGCCCCGGTTTGGGTATTTCTTCCCCCCTCCTCCCACTGATGGCCCCATTCCTGTGCCCACAGCTACGCCTCCGTCTTCAAAGGCTGCCTGACACTGTACACCGGGCGTGGAGGGGACCTGCAGAAGATTGGCGAGTATGGAGGCCGGGGGGGGGGGGGACAGGGGGGGTCAGGGAGCATGGGGGTGTCAGGGCGGACAGGGTCCCACCACCCCCCCTGCAGGTTCTGTATGGTGTACTCTGAGGTGCCCAACTTCAGCGAGCCCAACCCAGAGTACGTGGCACAGCAGAGCAAAGGGGTGAGTAGGGGACGGGGACAACCCGGGGGGAAAGGTTGGTTGGGAACATCTGGAGGGGATGAGGGGCACTGTGGGGGATGGGAACATCTGGGGGGCACGAGGGCAATGTGGGGGGAGGGGGATACTGGGGAGGAGTGAAACCAATGGGGATTGGATGGGGATGTTTGGGGTGGACGTGAACATCTGAGAGGAATGGGAACTTTGTGGAGGGATGGGGTGGGGAGGGGATGGGGATTTTTGTTGTGGGATGAGGGCATTTCATGGCAGATGGGGATATTTGGGGGGATGATGATGTTGCACCCCCACCCCACCCCAGTGCTTCCTCCATTCCCCCAGACCTCGAATGAGAATGCAACATCAGCTGCCACACAGAGTGCCCCAGGACCCCCCCCGGCCACAGCCCCTGCCCCTGACAGCCAGAATGGGAATGGGCTGAGCCCGGGGGGCCCCGCACACCCCCCCAGCGCCCCCACGCACCCCCCCAGCGGCCGCATCACCCGCAGCCAACCTGGGCACCCCCCCGGCCCCACTGGCCCCGTCAGCAATGGCAAAGAGACACGAAGGAGCAGCAAGAGATAACAGGTCTGAACTGTGCTGCAGAGGGGAGTCCCGGCCCCCCAGCTCCAAGTGGGGGCAAGGACGGTTCTCCCCCCAACCCACAGCCTGGGGACCAACCCCCCTGGGCCGGATCCTGGCCAGGAGGAGCTGAGTCACACAGCAGCCCTGGGATCTGGTGGGGCACAGCCCCATGTCCCCCAGCTGCCCCCCACCCATGGCCTTTTGGAGATGTCAATAAAGGTGGAGCTCCCCCTATGCCTCGCCTGCTCTGTTCCCACTGTGCTGGGTTGGGGGGGGGGGTCCATGCCCCCCGCAGCCGTTGGGCCCTCCCCTCGGGGCCCCTCCCGGGGTTGGGTTTCCACAGGGTGACCCTTGGCCCCCCCACTTGGGGCGCAGCAGACAGTGCAGCTGCAGCTTGGGGACGGGGACGAGGGTGGTCCGTGGTACACCCCCGGCCCCCCAAGGTGGCACAGCACGGCCCCTCCTCGCCTCCAGGTGATGAATTGGGGGGGGAGAGGGTGGTGCAGGGGATGCCCACACGGTTTGGAACCTGCATTGGGTGACACCAGAGACCACGTGCCCCGTGATGGCAGGGGGAGGGGAGGTTGGCTTAGGTCGGGGGGGTGGGGTGGGGTTGGAACACGGGAGACCCCACAGTGCAGAGGGGGGAGTGGTGGGAGAGGGGAGCCACGGCATTAGTTCATCTAGAAGGTGCGCGGGGGGGGGGGGAGGCATGGCACCTCACTGTGCAAGCCACCCCCCCCATCCCCTCCCTGTTCCTGCGCTGGGGTTGGGGCTCCTGGTCCCGGAGCGGGGACTTCTCCCCGCACCCATCCCGGCAGTGAGGGGGGAGGGCGGAGGGGCTGCGGCCGTGGGGTGCTTTGGAGTAGGGGTGCATGCACCCCGCTGGGGGGCAGCCGGGTCCCCCCACGTTATCTCCCTGCGCGGTGAAACATTAACTCCCGACACAAAGGCTGTCCCGGTTGCAAAACCTCCGTCAAGGACGAGCAGCACCGAGTCCCACCCCCCCCCCCCCCTTCAGCGCTGTCCCCACGCGGGACGCAGCGCTGCGTCCCTCCAACCCCCCCCCCCCCCTCCCCCTGAGCCCCAAGTCGGACGCGTGGCCGTGGGCCGGGACCCTGACGCCGTCTGTTGTTTCACAGCCGTCCCCTCGGGCGGAGGGAAGGAAGGACGGATGGCAGTGGGGTGCGTACGTGGGGGACACGGCCACGGGGAAACTGAGGCACGGGGGGTGGGGGGCTTCGAATCAGGTCCCCACCGTCCCCTACCGGGGCACAGCTCTCCAGCTCCGGTGGCCCCACGCTGACACTGCCCCTCCGTCCCCAGTGGGGCTGTGCAGAGGGGAAACTGAGACAACGGGGGGGGGCGGGGGGGCGGGAGGGGCGGAGCTCACGAACAGAGGGCTCGGGACGTGGATCCCCACGCGGAACCCACGGCCACGGGGGAAAGCGAAGCACGGGGAAGGGAGGTTGGGAGGTGGGACCCACGGGTACCGCGGGCGCCCCGATGTGCCCACGCTGACACCTCCCCCCTTCCCCCCTCCAGCTCAGCCGTCGGGACCCCGCGCTCCCCCGGGCTCCTGCTGCTGTGTGCGTGGCTGCTGCCGCTGTTGGGGGCCACGGGGGCGCGGGGGGAACCGGAACCGTCAGCGTTACCCGAGGACGCTGCGCAGGAGCACGGCTATTACCTGCAGCAGCTCTTCGGGCTGTACGGTGCCAACGGGACTCTGCCGTCAGCGGGGCTGGCGAGGCTGCTGGGCAGTCTGGGGCTCGGGAGGGTGCAGGTGGTGCGCATCCAGCACGAGGAGATGGGCCACGGCCACGTCAGCCACCTCGACCTGCTGGAGGTGCAGGAGGAGCGGCACCGCCACCGCCACCCGGCCTGGGAGCACGGCAGCGGGGAGGCTGCCAGGGACCCCCCCCCCAGGTGCCCTCCCGGGACCCCCTCCCCAGGTGCTCCCCCGGGTACCCTCCCAGGTACCCCTCTCCCACCCCCCCCCATATACCCCATCCCGTGTATCCACACCCCGGCTACTCTCTGCTCACCCTCCCCCTTGTTCCTCCCCTGGTCCCTCCCATTGGTACCCACACCCCAGATATCCCCCCCAGGTAGAGGTACCCTCCCCCCACCCGCAGTGTCCCCCACACAGATACCCTCCATGCATATATCCTCACCTCATCCTGTGCTCTTCTTCCCACTCTGGGGCTCATCCTGCTCCCACCCCCACAGCCCTGCACCCACCTGGACGGAGCCCCCCAGTCCCAGGACCACTCCTGGGGGCCCCAGTGCCCCCCACCCACCTCGGATGGATCCCCCCAGGTTGGGGCTGCTGGGCCGCGTGCTGGGCTTGGACCACTCCGGATATGACCACGCACACGACTCTGTGAGTGGGGCTGGGGGCTGCAGAGCCCACACGGAGCCCCCCCAGCCCTGAGCGTCCCCCACCCGCAGTGCCTCAATGTGACGCAGCTGCTGCTGAACTTCGGGCTGGATGCGGCCTCGCAGCTCACCCCGCAGCAGTTCACACTGCTCTGCCCCGCGCTGCTCTACCAGATCGACAGCCGTGTCTGCATCCACCACCGCGATGAGGTGACGTGGTCCCCAACGGGGGGGGGCCTGTGGCCAGGTAACCAACCCGGCCTCTACCCCGGGTCACCTATCCCCTGGTTCCTATCCTGCAGCCCCGTTTCCCAGTCCCTCTGTCCCCCTCCATGAGTCACCTGTCTCCCAGTTCCATGTCCCCATCCCTTGGTCCCCATCTTCCTGTCCCCTATTCCAGCTGCCCCCATCCCCATCCACCGCCCCATCACCCCCAATTCCCAATCCCATATCCCCATCCCACAGCCCCACCCCCCAGTCCCCATGTCCCTGTCCATTCAGCCCCATCCTGGGCTCCTGCATCCCCTCATCCCTATCCCCACGGCCCCATCCTTTGGTTCCCCCATCCCACATCCCCACCCCCGTGTCCCATACTCCCGATCCCGAGCTCCCCATCCTCACCCCATCCCCGTGCAGCGCTGGGCTGGGCGCTGTTGGCCGTCGCCTTCGTCAGCATCCCATCAGCCGTGGCCGTGGCCGTGGTGCCACTGCTGAGCCGTGGGCAGTTCCACGCGCTGCTGTCCTTCCTGGTGGCACTGGCGGTGGGGACGCTCTGTGGGGACGCGCTTCTGCACCTCTGGCCCCACGTAGGTACCCCCGCGGTAGTGGGACGGGCGGCACGGGGCGTGGCACAGCCCTGGCCCCCCCCACACTCCTACTCCATCACCGGCTGCAGGCGCAGGGGCAGCACCAGGAGCCGGCGGTGGTGATGCGGGCAGTGCTGCAGGGTCTGGCGGTGCTGGGCGGCATCTACGCGCTGCTGCTGCTGGAGCTGCTGCTGGGACAGCTGCGCCGCCGCCGCTCCGCCATGGTAGGAACCGGGGGCACCGGGAGGGCACGGGGACACCACTGAGTCCCGTTGTGCCCAACGCCTCTGCTCTCCTCCCAGCACCATCACCACGGAGAGACCACCGAGGCAGCTACGGGGGTCCCGGCCCCGCTGCGAGGTGGTTAAGCCCTCCCCCCCCCACCCCAGCACCCCCAGTGCTGACATTGTCACCCATCACGGCCCTCTCCACCCCCAGGCGCTGAGCTGCACTGTCTCACGGCCCCGGAGGTGGAGACAGAGCCCAAGGGCCCCTCCGGACCCCCTCATGGACACTCCCACGGCCCCACACTGCCCCCCAGCCCTGCGGCCACCGACTTGGTGTGGATGGTGGTGCTGGGGGACGGCATTCACAACCTGACCGACGGACTGGCCATTGGTGGGTAGCATGGGGGGCTAGGGAAGGGGCTGGGGTGTGTGCGAGTGGATGAGGACACACGGGGGAGATTAGGGGGGGAAGGGGGGACGGGAGGTGCACAGAGGCAAAGGGGAAGGGTGCACAGGGACAGGGGTGCACTGAGGGGCATGAAATGCACACGGGCATATGTGCAGAGGGGGACATGGTGACATCGGGACTGTGCACTCTGCCACAGAGGTCCCTTCTTCCCGCAGGCGTTGCCTTCTCCCACAGCCTCCCCAGCGGCCTCAGTACCGCGCTGGCAGTGCTGTGCCACGAGCTGCCCCACGAGCTGGGTAAGCACCCGCCACCCCCAGACCCCCCCCAGACCCTTCACACCTCATGCCCACCCTCCTCTCCCTGCAGGTGACCTCGCGGTGCTGCTACAGGCAGGCACGGCCCCCCGCACCCTCCTGCTGCTCAATCTGCTCTCAGCACTGCTCTCCTCCGTGGGGGCGGCCGTGGGGGCGGCCGTGGGGCAGAATGCGGCGCACCTCACCCCATGGATCCTCACGGCCACTGCCGGCACCTTCCTCTACGTGGCTCTGGCAGACATGGTAAGGGCTGGTGGGGCTGGGGGTAAGGGGCCATGCTGTGCCCCCTCTGAGCTCCCGCTCTACCCCAGCTCCCTGAGGTGCTGCGGGGTCACGGCGCAGGCACGTGGGGCCGCTTCGTGCTGCAGAACGTGGGCTTCCTGCTGGGCAGTGGCATCATGCTGGGCATCGCGTTGGCCGAGGGTCACCTCAGTGCGTGGCTGCAGCCCTGAGGGGGGCAGCCCCACGTACCCCTCCAACCCCCATGGCAACAGGGACCCCAGAACCCACCCCTGGGGTTCGGACTTTCTCCCCTCCTCGTGGGATCTGCTGCTGCAGGCCCAGATGTTTGCAAAGACCCCCGTGGGTCATAGCTGCCGGACCCCAACCTCATGTCCCCATTGGGTGTGGGGGGGACACCAGGGACAGCGCTGGGCCCCCCCACCTCTCCTCAGTGGCACCGCAGAGCTCCAGATCTGGCAGCACTGACTCTGAACACAGCAATGCTCCCCTCCCTGAGAAAGGACAACAGAAGAGGGAGTAGAAGCAATAGCATTTTAATAAACATAATTGATTCAAAGCCACAATATGAATAACAGGACTTGGTCGCAGCTTACATTGTATAAAATAGATCAAGTCTGAATGCGTTTTTCTTTTCTTTTATTCTTTTTTTTTCCCTTTTTTTTTTTTTTTGTTGTTCCTTTACTCCCCTCCCTCCCCCCCCCAAAGGTGATGCGGGATTTCTCAAAATACATCAAAGGGACATCTGACGAAAGGAACCGCTCACAATGCTCAGCGTGGGGACGGGACCGTGGGGCGGTGTGGGGCACAGCTCCACGCTCTTCCTACAACTTGGGGGAGGGGAGGGAACCGTGCTGTGTGCCCCATGGCGAGCGGAGGGGGGGGGGCATTGCTTTGCTCTCATCTCCTCCACCCAGAGATGGGTTGGGGCTCTCTGGGTCTCTTGGTACAGGACTGCACTTTGGGACACGGCTCACAGCAACGGCCCTGGGGGGAAGTGGGGGTGGTGGTGGGGGGGGTTCTTGGTGGTTTGTTTTGTCTATTTGTAAATTGCACATCAAAACTGCCCCACCGGTGGTGGGATGCGGAGCCGAACCCGCAGCGCTCACCCGGCGGTCAACGGCCGCGTTGTGCTTGGAACCAGCAGTGGGAGGAAGGAGGAGCTGCAACCCCAGGACAGTGCCCTCAACTCTCCCACCCACCACGGCACAGAGATACCCCCCCTCCCCCCCACCCCACCCCGGCATCAAACAGAAGTACCTACGGCAGAGATGGGCACGCGGCACCGGATAGCGTGAGGGCCCCCCCAGTGTCAGTGGGGCAGCAGTGGGGCCCGGAGCAGAGCTGCCGCCATCCGGTTATCACAAGAGGTAGTGAGAACAGTGCAGAAAGGACACAACTCAGAGCGCTCCGTCCCCAACCACCTCGCTGACCCTCCCCAGTGCCACAGATAGGCACTGGGACACAGCCTGGGGGGGAGTGGAGGGGTGTGGGGACACCCCCACAGGGCTCATTCTGCTCTGGGCATCAGTAAAGTGCTGTCGGCGCTGGGCTGGGGGGGGGTACGGGACCCCCTGGGAGTGCCATGCTGAGCCCTGTGCACAGCCCCCACTGGGGGCTCTATTGCTTTGGGTACATTGGGGGCAGCACACCCACTTCCCCCCATTTGGCACCACTACACCCAGGGCGAAGCCGGGACTGCTGCTGCCACACCACGAGACCCCAAAACGCACCCACAGCACTCAGCAACGAGAAGAGGAGCAATGCTTCCTCAGCTCCCTCCCGCACACATTGAGGAGGACAAGGAAAGGGCAGAACCTTCCGGATAACTTCTAAAGGACTCTGGAAGAGGACTCGGACTGTCAGAGCTCTTAGGGACATGCTGTGCCCATGGGTGCTCTGATGCACAGAACCTGCGCTGCTCCGGCCCTATCCCAAACCGCCCACGGCGCCGTAGTGCAAAACTCGGGAATGAAATGGTGTTACCACAGTGAGATGCCCGGTTGTGATCCCACTGTCTACGGATGGCACGACCCCAAACAGTGCTCACATTGACCCTAAGGGCACTGAGACCCCAAACTGCGTTCACACCGACCCTAAGTGCACTGGGACCCCAAACAGCACTCACACCAACTGTAAGGGCACTGGGACCTCAAACTGCATTTACACCAATCCTAAGGGCACTGGGACCCCACTCACACTGACCCAAAGGACAGTGAGACCCCAAACGATGCTCACACTGACCCTAAGGACACTGGGACCCCAAAACAAACAGCACTTAGACTGATCCTAAGGGCACTGGGACACCAAATCATGCTCACACCGACCTTAAGGACACTGGGAACCCGAACAGCACTCACACCAACCCTAAGGGCACTGGGACCATACTCAAACTGACCCTAAGGACAGCGAGACCCCATACCCTGCTCACACTGAACCTAAGGGCACCGGGACCCCAAATGGACCTCACATCAATTCTAAGGACGGTTGGACCCCAAACTGTGCTCACACTGACCCGACTGGAGCCCAACCCACATGGTAAAGGGATGGATAGACAGCAGCTCACCACCGCAGAGCAGCACTGGGAGCAGAGCACAGCGGTTCACCCTCCGGCGGTCGTTCCCTGCAGTGTTGGGAGAGGAAAGAAGAGAGGAGAAGAGGGAAGGGCGAAGCCAAACCCCGCAGCACCGGGCCCCACAGCCGCCCCACGCGCGGCTCAGCCAGGCCACAGCTTTCCATGCGTTCACTTTATTATTGTCAAGTCGAACAAGATCAATAGGACGGGATCGAGTAAGGCCATGTTCCTCTTATTCTTTTTTTTCCTCCTTCTTTGCATCGGAATGAGCTCAGACAACGCCCAGACACGCGGATCCACACGCACACGGGAACAGCGGGACACAGAGGAGGAAGAGTCGTTGTACCTGACTGCTGATGAGGTCTGTCCTATCGTATTCAAAGAAATGTTTATGTGCATAATATACAGAGGTGCAGCATTTACACACAGGATATTGTAAAGACACAGAGCTTGCTACAGATGCCTTCAAGTCCTCGGAGACGTGTCCCCTTCCCGCTGCTCTGAGCCCGGAGCTCCGCGTTACGAACCCGAAAAGCGTCGCTGGGAGAAGAGGTGTGAACAGCTCCTGATGTCCTCGGAGAGAAAGGAAGAAAGAAACCAACAGAAA
Source organism: Cyrtonyx montezumae (assembly GCF_038088225.1). Lineage (NCBI taxonomy): Eukaryota > Metazoa > Chordata > Aves > Galliformes > Odontophoridae > Cyrtonyx > Cyrtonyx montezumae. Next base: position 159,965 of record NW_027072095.1, on the reverse strand, counting down.
AAAAAAGAAAGAAAAAAAAAAAAGAAAAAAGGAAAGGAAAAAAAAAAAAAGAGAAAGAAAAAGAAAACCACCCCAAAGCGAACAACGCCAGTATTCCGAATGGAAGGGGTCGTTTTTGTCCTTTGGTTTCTCACTGAAGGCAAAGTGGGACATGCTCTGCACAGCTCGCGGTTCTGTGGTCCCTATGGGGGGGGGGGAAGAGCTGGGGAGGGGGGATGTGGCCCCCAGCCCCACCACACAATGCAAATGAACCAAAAAGGTTGTTTCTGGGGTCTCTGGTTTGCTTTTGGTTTTGGCTTTTGCATCGCTCAGTGCCACACGTGTACGCTGCGACACTTGGGCAGTGCCCAAAACCAAAAGAGTCGTTCCTTCTTTGTTTTTTTTGTTTCTGTTTTTCCTATTTGTCTTTTCTTTGGAGCTTTTTGCTCTGTTTTCAGTGCTACTTTCGGACCTGTCAGACTCAGCCTCGGGGTCAGCGGGGCCGGGGAACCCTCACTTTGTATAGGACCTGGATGGGGGTTTGGGGCAGGAGGGGGGGTCTCACATCTCCCTAAGGAAACACAAATCGCCTGCAGCTCGGGAACAGCAACAAGAAAACACACCAAGCACCTCCTCACCACCACTGGGTTATCTGGGACTGTGGAAGTGCCCGTCAGGACAAAGCCAATCGCAGCTGCCGGGCTCCTCCGGGGCGGTGCGATACATTCAGTGTTTGTCAGCAGTTTATATGGCTCAGTGGGCGGCGTGGCCCATTAGTTTAGCAATGGCAGTGCAAATACACCTTTTTTCGACTTGAAATGTATTTGTGCTGTTTTGTTTTTTTTTTTCTTTTTTTTTTTCTTTTTTTTTTTCTGTTTTTCCCTCTCTCTCGTAACACAACTTCCCTTTGTTCATTCATTCCCTAGAAACAAACTTTTTTTTTTTTTACTTTTTTTTAAAGTTAAAAATTAAAATAAAAAAAAAAAAAGAAAAAAAAAACAAAAAAACCCCAAAAACCAAAAAAGATGCTCTCGTATCCCTTCCGCTCTTGCTGCTCTCTATCCCGTGGGACGCTAAAGGGAATCCAGACTCATGCTTTAACAAAAGTGCTTATTACTTGAAGCAAGTGCTTTGGACCAAGGGGGCGGAGAGAAACTTCCTTTTGTTACGGATGGGGGGGAGGGAAGGGGGGGGGAGGATGGGGCTGTTTGTTCCACACCCACACGGACAGCTTTGGGGGGAGCTGAAAAAATTGCCGAAGGGGAACGCGAAGCGGGAATGGTCCAACTTTGGCATCGAGGTGGCGGGGAGGAGCGGGCACCGGGCGGGCAGCGGAAGTTTCCCTCCATCCCTCTTACAATGCACTAGGGAAACCATCACGAATCTCGTTTAGCAAAATAATGCATTATTACCAAACACTTTGATTATTACTTAAATTGTCAAGCTGTGCTGTCAAATGTATACAATACAGCGTTAAAGGAGAACAAGACTGGGACCTGCAGGGAACGTGGCCGTGCTTCCCTCTCCCATCCCCCCCCCCCCCTCAGTCCCCAAACCACGGATGCGCTGCTGAAACCTCATTTCACTCCATCATCATTATTATTATTATTATTATTATTAATAAGACACAAGGGGAGGGGAGAAAAAACTCCTCGCTAAGAGCAAAGAACGTGTCCACATAAAGCACGGTGCTGCAGAGAGGAAATGGAGAAGCCCTTACAGAGATCACATTGATTGTCTCGTAGTTTAGTCGTCGTGTGGAGCGACAGGTGACAACGCACAGCGTGGACAGAAGGCATAAAGAGATTGGGTTTGGAAAAAGAAACTGGAAAACAATACTGAAAAAAAAAAAGAAACCACCAAAAACTGGAGAGAAGGAAAAAAGCAGCATGCTCCGTGTGCTCTAAGGAATTCTCTCACCCTGGCTACAGAAAAAGCTGTGACGGACCGACACGCACCGGCCAGCCAACGTCTGCGCCCGGCACCGGCAGCCTGAGCTCTGCCACCACTGCACGGCCCCGGTGCTCCTTGGCCACGGCAGTGCAGGACTTTGGACCCATTCTCCCACCCCGTGGGGAAAGGCGATGGCCGGTGGCGAGGAGCTGGGAGATAAGGGACGCGACGGGCAGCAAGTGCGGGCTTGGCAGCCATGTAAACAAATCTCTTTTTTTCCAGTTCTTCTCTGCAGAATACTGAAAAGGATCTTCAAAAAGGACCTTTTAATTCAAGTTTTGTGAGCTCTGGTTCCCAACTGAGGTATTCGGTGCAGAAAGGTTAACACTTTCCTTCAAGCTGGAGGACGGGGGTGAGCGGGGAGCCCCGAGCTGGGGGCAGGGAAGCAAAGGAGCACGGCCTGCACCATGGCACCGCTACTGGGGCACCAGGCCCAGGCATTGGGAGCATCACAAGGGACACTCCTGCACGAGACGCAAAGAACGTGCTCGTCACCCAAAGGCCGGGGCTGCCGCTCCCTATTTGGTTCTGAGGGTTGGGCTTTGGTAAAAGAAAGCCGCAGTGCAACAGGTGCTGACTCCCACTGCCCAGGGACGGCCTGCACCAACGCGACAGAGAGCAACTTCCAACAGGCAACAAGAAACAAAGATGCTGTTTTGGTTACAGAATCACTTTCCTTCCTACACTATTGCAGAACCGAGAGGCACCGCAGGAGTGGGAGGGATGGGATGGGAGGAGCAGGCCCTGAGCAGGACCTGAGCGAGCCGCAAACAGGCTGTGAACAGGCCATGAGCAGGCCTCCCGAGCAGGCCATGAACATGCCACCCACAGACATCAACAGGTCCTGAACAGGCCATGAGCAGGTTGTGAACACGACATGAGCAAGTCCTGAGCAGGACATGAGCAGGCCATGAACAGGACATGAGCAGGTCCCAAGCAGGCCATGAACATGCCACAAACAGGCCACAAACAGGCCACAAACAGGCCACAAACAGGTTCTGAGCAGGCCACGAACAGGCCCCAAGCAGGCTGCAAGCAAGCCATGAGCAGGACATGAGCAGGCCATGAACAGACCCCAGGCAAGCCAGGAACAGGCCATAAGCAAACTGTGAACAAAACACGAGCAAGTCCTGAGCAGGACGTGAGCAAGCCATGAACAAGACATGAGCAGGACATGAGCAGGCCATGAACATGACATGAGCAAGTCTTGAGCAGGACACGAACAGGCCATGAGCAGGACATGAGCAGGCCACAAACAAGCTACAAACAAGAGCCGAGCAGGCCATGAGCAGGCCACAGACCACAAACAGGCCCTGTGCAGGCCGTGAGTAGGCTGTGAACAGTCCCCAAGCAGGCTGCAAGCAAGCCATAAATAGGGCATGAGCAGGACACAAGCAAGTCCTGTGCAAGAAATGAACAGGCCATAAACAGGACATGAACAGGCCACGAGCAGGCTGTGAATAGGACACAAGCAGGCTACGAACAGGCCATGAGCAGGACGCAAGCAAGTCTTGAGCAAGACATGAACAGGCCCTAAACAGGACACGAACAGGCCCTAAACAGGCCATGAACATGAACCAAGCAGGGTGCAGCTTTCCCAGGGCCTGGTCTCACTTCCACAGCCTCACCTGGCCCGGATATGGTGTCAAAGCCAGTGGCAGATGCCAACCATGAGCTGCCTCTCCTTGTCAGCCCCTTCCCTGTCTCAGTGCCCAGTCTTTGGCTTTGCACAGACTGGTGTGATATGGAGCAAAGAGTATCGGTTTTGCACATGATACTGTTACAGTAATTCAGAAGAAAAAACAAAATAAAACAAAACAAAATCAACCGAAAAAAGACAACAGTGCAATGTTTCTCGAATGCTTCAAACCTGCATTATAAATATGACCTCTAAAATTAGAAAAGAAAACCCGAAACAAAAAACAACGATCTCACATACATGCACGCTAATAAAACCTGCCAACATGCTGCATTAGAAAAATAAATACGGACCTATCAGGGTTGTGAATAAGGACTCTGAAGTGCATTTTCTTCCTTATTTCAAGGCTAAAAGTTTCAGATCTTTTTTTTTTTCGATTTTTGTAGTTTTTTTTTTTTAAGGTAAATGCTTGTTTCTTTATAAATAACTTTTTTTTTTTAAAAAAAAAAGCAACACTGACTTTCGCATGGGAACGGCCATGCAACACAGAGAATGAAAACTCCAAAAAGAATCAAAGAATCGTCTCTTAGGATCCAACATTTTGTCGAGAAGGAAAAAAAAAAAAAAAAGAAAAAAACAAGAACAGAAAACCAACAGAATCCCTAAAGTGCCTGGTGTGGGGAGCGAGGTTCCAGCAGCGTGCCCGCGGTGCGCAGACCGCAGAGTTGGGCAGCAGCACCCGTTTTTGCATAAAAATGACAGCTGCCAAAAGGGTATTTTAGTGTCCCAGGTACAGTAGATCTTGATTCAAGTGTTTGTATTGGAATCAAAGGATGAGCATGAGAGAAAAGTGACTCAGAGAGGAGCATTACAGTGGCACTTGGCCAGGAGCTAGCACCCACCCCAGCGGCTGCGAGACCACCCTGATCCCAAACCCCACACCCCACCAAGAGTTCAAGCTTCCCCATTCCAGCCTGCAGACAGCATGGGGACAACAACAGAATCAATTTCAACCAAACCCCAAAAGCTGGGAGCCAAATCCTCTTCCCATCTGCAGCCCAACGGATGGTCCCAACTGGCTGCTTTATTTTTTTTTTTTAATTGAGATTTTTGTTCTCATTTTGGTTCTCTGTGGCCACATAGCCAGTGCTGCCCAAGGGAAGCAGCAGATGCCTCGAGAGGGATGTGAACAGCTGGAGGAGCGTGGCTTGGTGTTTGGGGCAGCCCCGTGGTGCTGGGGCAGCCCCGCCAGCCCCTCGTTACAGCAATTAGCACCACGCTGGTGCTCCAGCAAGAAGAGGAAGCGTTGAACTCCTGGTCTACTCGGCCATGCTAGAAGGCCTGCCCAGTCTTGTTCTCCTTTAAAGTGCCCTATATTTATAGAATTTCTAAATAAATATAATAAGATATTAGGTCACCCATAGTTTAAGCTACTCCGAGTAACAGCCGTCTAAGCCGATGGCATTGTGCCGGTCCTTGCTGTAGGGGCAGGTGCTGCCGTTGGGCAGGGCCCCGCAGGCTGCGGTTTTGGCTGCAATGCCGCAGTTCTTGAGGAGGTTGAAGCTGAAAGAGCTGATGGCGTCTTTAGGTGGGAAAGGCTTCATGGTGGAGAGGATAAGTGCCAGGCAGTCGGCAACGTCCTTGTTGGGAGCGCATGCCAAGGCTGGGGTATGACCTAGGACAGAGCCGGAGGTGAACGGGGTGCTCCTCAGGACACCCGGCACAGGCTGAAGGGATGGAGGGGAAGTGAAAGCCTTTTGCTTTCCCACTCCATGCGAGCCAATGCCCTGCAAGGGGCAGCATTCATTCCCTGCATGGGCTTCTTCTGTTCATATCTCAAAGGACTCTGCTTCTGGTCACTGGTGATCCTTGCCACTTCTGCAACTGCTTTGAAGCGTGCCAGGATCAGCAGGAGGAGAATCAAAAAAGCCTCAGAAGCCCTGGCAGTGGGGCAGACCTAATGATGTTTTTCACAACTTAAAGGTGTTCCAGCAGTGCAAAAAACTGCTGGGATAAACAGCTTCTGGTGGCAGCAACCAGATTCTGCCAGCTCACAAGTAAGTCAAGGGCTTATCAACAGCTCAGGCTGGGCTGAGTTTGCACCTGGGCAAGCGAACCCAGGAGATACATGAGGTTATGAGAGCCCAGAAGATGCATGAGGTTAAGACACACTTATCTGAAACCCCTCTGGGACCTGGGAATGCTTTTACAGCGGGTGACAGGGTGTCAGCATCTTCCAGGCAGAGCACATGCAGCTCAAACACAGAAGGGATGGGAAATCCTCCCAGCACTGGCCAACTGCCTCCCCACGCAGCCCCTGAGCCCAGCACAGGGCCCGCCTGCCCGCAAGGAACACGCACCTTCTTCATCCACAGCCAGCACGGTGGCACCTCTGCTGAGCAGGGCCTGGACAACAGTGGCCAGCCCATTCCGTGCAGCGATGTGGAGCGGCCTGGGGAGGGGAGGGAGTGATCAGGGGCAGGTTGGGACAACGATGCAGCAACCAGGACCTGGGGCAGCAGGACCACCCCCCACAGGGGTATGCATTGGAATTAGGGCAAGTATTGAGCCTGATTGCTCACTGTATTCACCAAATGAGTGCACCTTCTTCCACCATCCTCTTTTCTCCTTCCCCTCTCACCCAGGCCTCACTGCTTCACTACTCCCCCTTCAAAGCCCTTATTTCCGCGCCCCCGCCCCCCCCACCAGTGACAGCTGTCCAAATACTCACATCTGCAGAGCACTGTTACTTGCATTGATAAGGCCAAGGTCTTGGGTTTCCCCCAGGATCAACAAGGCACACTTTTCATGACCCTGGAAAGGAGAGTGAACTGTTTATAAGCATGCAGGCAGCAAGTGCAGCAGATGGGAGCTGGGTGCTGCCAGAGCAGCAAGCAATTCCCTGGGATTCAGAGACATTCCCTAAACACGTCCCTCTGGAACAGCCCACCACTTCAGGAGGGTCTGCAAAGACAGCTGCTGTCTCCTACACTCCCTCCCCTGCAGTGTGTCTGGGCTCTGGCTCCTTACCTTGCTGCAGGCCAGGTGAAGAGCTGTGTTCTTGTTGACATCCAGCACAGTTATATTTGCTTTTGCTTGGTACAGCAGGAACTCTGAAATGAGAAGGGACAGCTGCCATGAGAAGGTGAAGCTCAGACCACGGCAGTGGGGGCAGCAGCCAGATACTGAGGGGCAGGAGCAGCACAGCCCGGCTCCAAAGGACCCCAGAGGGAACAGAGAAGTCTCTCAATCCACATTGGGGAAAGCAGCTACATCGGTGTGTCTGACAGCCCCAGGAACAACTGAAAGCACTGCAGTCCCCAAGCAGCAAACCCTTCCACTCTCCCCAGAGAGGTCCCAGTTACTGCTGCACAATGTGGATGGCAGCGCTGTGTGGTGGCAGCCCTCTGCTGATTGCCAGTGTCTGAGGAAGGAATTGACTGCTGAGCACGTACCAACTGCTGCAGTGTGCCCGTTCTCAGAGGCCATCATGAGGGGAGTCCTCCCCAGCTTGTCAGTTGTGTCCACCTCAGCTTGGTGGCGCAGAAGCAGCTGTAAACCATGGATGTTGTCTGCAAAGGCAGCAGCGTGAAGGGGTGTCCTGGGAAGAGGAGAGCTCAGGTAAAGAGAAGGGCACAGAACACACCCCTGCAAGACTGCCTAGGCCTGAAGACATGCCTGGGGACGTCTGAGTTGGAACTTGATGATCTTAAAGGTCCCTCCCAACTCAAACCATTCTATGATTCTATGATTTCATGCCAGGGGAAAAGCACAAACAGCGGAATTGCTTTTCTCCACTGGACGCAGCCATTCCCTCCCCCAGCCAATGAGCCTCCCCTACGCAGACCCAAGACATGTCAGGTAGCACTGGTGTTACACTCCTGGTGGGAATCCCATGGCCATAGCAAAAAGGAAGAGCTGAAAGAGTCGCAGCCACTATTCAACAGCACCGCAGAGAGCAACGAGCCTGTGCTCACCTTCCTTTGGCATCTCTGCTATTAACAATCTTGGCACCTAATGCTTCCACCAGCATTTCAGCAGTGCTGTCTTGGTTGTTAATTCTGCAGTGGGGATGAGAAGGAAAGTTAGAACAAGATTCAGCACCATTAGCATGCCTGCAATTGGAATGAGGAGCAGGATCCTGGAGCTCAAGTGTCAAGAACAGCTAGCTTGGGGTTGCTTAGGGTAAAACAGCCTTTATCCTTCTTGACGACAGCTGAGGAATCACAACACTGTGTCACAGAACTGCCTTGCTCACCCCTCTGCTGTCAGCCTACGCCTCGGCAGCTGCACCAAGCTGGCATGTAGATCACATGCATGCCAGCCCTGGCCATGCCACACACACCCAACAAGACAGGCACTGCAGCTCCTAGAGGCCCTTTCACGGTCTGGCAGCCACCTTCCTGCCACAGAGGAGCTGGGACAAGAGGGCTGTATAATCCTGAACTGCTGCTGCCACCCAGAGAGGAGCCCTTGGCAAGCAGGAGAGCGTTTGGAGCTCCATCTGCAGGCTCCAGCCTGCTCAGGCCCTGCACTCCTCTCCCATGTCATCCGGTGAGAAGAACCCAGGGCAGACCCTGATGCCACTTACACTGCACAGTGCAATGGAGTAAAGGGGTTTCCTTCTAAGTATGCAAATGGATTGTGTTCAAGTAACAATTCAAGACAATCTTCATGCCCTGTGAGAAGAGAGAGACATAAAGCCATCAGTACCCAGCCAGAGCAGAGGTGGGATGGGGCCCAGCCCTGGTCCTTACCGCTGTATGAAGCCCAGTGCATTGGTGAGTAACCACTGTAGTCCACCACAGAGTCCAGAGGGTCAGTAGAGAGGGCTGCCTGCAGCAAGGTCCTCAGGATTTCTAAGTGCCCACACGCTGAGGCGAAGTGGATTGGGGTCCGGCCTTTGAAATCCCGACACAGAACGAAGGCATCGTGGTCCAGCAGGGCAGCCAGGCAGTCCTCACACCCCGTCACAGCCTGTGCCAGAAGAGAGGACCAGGAGGTCAGACCTCCTCCCCCCATCATTTAACAACAGAGCTATCCCCTTCTTCCACACCTTCCTTCTCAAATGCTGCATTTCAGGAAGGAGAACTGGGTTCTTTCACTGAGCACTCCTGTGGCAATAGGAACCACCCGCTTGTCCTCCAAGCTGCCCTCATGCAGGAGGCATCAGAGCACAAGCTGCAGGGCTCCAGGCACCCCCAGAGATGCACTCACCCCCCGATGCAGCGCGGTCCTTCCTCTCTTGTCCGCCGCGTCAGCTGTGGATCCTTTCTCCAGGAGAAGGTGGACACAGTCAACGTGGCCGTTCATGATCGCCAGCATCAGTGGGGTTCTGTGGGGAGGAGAAGGCTTGACATTCTGCTGGGCTAAAGCGCTGCCCTCACGCCTGTCCCACCACCCTGTGACACAGCCCCAGAGAAACATGCAGACAAACTTACTGGCCGTGGATGTCCATGACATCGGTGATGTCTGCCCGCTCCCCGCTGTCTATCAGGAGGTGCAGGGAATCAGTATTCCCGTTGGCAGCTGGAAATAGCAGAGGAAAGGAGTCATAAACCCACACTGATGGGTCCCTCCTTCCAGCCACTGCCACACACCGAAGAAGGAGGCTCGTGCTCAGCAGCCAGACACACGTGGCTGAGCAAACTCTTTATGCGGTTGCTACGCTACAGGGCTGATTAGCACATGCACAAGCTGAGCTGGAAACACGTGTATGCAGAAGCCACTGGTGTCCTCTCCCAGCTGCTGCTGGGCAGCTGAGCCCTTGGCTTCTGCTGGCACAGCTCAGCACTGGCCCTCTCCTGGCCACAGCCTTTTCCCCTTCCCTGAACAATAGCTGTGATATGGGTAAACGAGCATCCCTGGCTCCCCAACAGCCCCCAGCTTCATCACCTGCAGCGTGGAGAGGAGTCCACTTCCTCTTCCTCTCCTTCACCAGGGCAGATGCGCCGTGGCTGGTGAGCACCTCCACGCACTCGGTGGAGCCTCTCTCTGTGGCGAGGTACAGGGCCGTCCGCCCCTTGTGGTCCCGCACATCCAGGTTCACGAGGGTTTCAGCAAGTGTCTTCAGGGCTTCACAGTGACCATTATAGGCCTGAGGGCAAAGCAGGTGATGTCAAAGCAGCATCCAGAGAGGCGGCAGCCAGGAGCCCCAATCCCTGGGATGGTTCCGCTGCCCTCTGCACTCCCACCACACCCCTGCCCACAAGCAAACAAGGGAGGTGGTCATGAACTAGAAAAAGTAAGGAGCACCAAATACAAATCAAAGGGACTGCTAGCCATGGCCAGAGGGAAAAGCTGGGCCCCAGGCTGCTGCCTCCCTTCCTCCTTTGCCCCATGCAGCTCTGGCTGATGCCAGGGCCAAGCCCGCGCTGCTGGGGAGCAGCAGCTTTCCAGGGCATAGCGAACCCCAGCACAAAGCCAAGTGCCCTCTGCCACCCTGGGGCTGGGCCAGCCGTACTTACAGCTAAGTGCAAAGGGCTGACTGGAATGGTGCTTTCCACATCCTCCAGGCAGTTAAAAGACATTTCCAGGAGCTGCGACAGCAAAAATACAAAACCGTAAGTGATCCCTGAAAACACTCCATCACGGAGGCTTCAACCCACTCCTTGTTCACCAGCAGGCTGCAAAGCAACAATAAAACCAGCTCATCTGCTCCAGAATGATCTGAATTTCAGGACAGCCAGACCCAGGTTCTTCCTCTGTGGTGTCTCCAGTACAATGGCTCCCCAAGAATCCCCATGGATTTTAATTAAACCCATCTCTCTTCCTTCTGCACAAATGCTGACACTGCACTGCCTACAATGCATACGACTGGACACTGCAAGGCTTGAGGGGTCTTCGTGGGGGGCTCCCCCATCTCCTGCAGCACACAGGGCTTTGCTTTACTCACCAGTTCAAGGTTCTGCCTGTTGCCATATGCAGCTGCATAGTGGACAGCAGTATATCCCTGCTTGTCCCGGAGGGATGGGTCAGCACCATTATCCAGTAAGAACTCTAAACAACTGCAACAAGAGAGGGAAATAGAGATCAAGAAAACAGTGAGGGTATAGAAGCATGCCCAGGAAGGAACCCCCTGCTTGATCTAAGAGCAGATGCTGTATGAATCCCTGCTGGACAAGGAGTGTGTGCATATACTCCGGGGACCTGCGTGGACTGGGGCCAGGGTGATGGCCAGGGTTGCTCAAGAACCAAACCAGCAGGTGTTTCCTCATCGCTGCTCAGCTCAGCGTAAGCAGAATTGAGGTATTTCTAGTGACCGCATGCAGAGAAGGGGTGAACAACAACCAACGGCCACACGGGGCTCCATCGACTCACAAGAATGCCTCCTTCAGCCTGGACTCCTTCAGTGGCTCCTCATCAGTGTCATGGCTGTTTCCTGAATGAGTCTCTGCTCTGAAAGGTCAGAAGCCCCCATCAGTCAACTCCTACCTCCATGATGCACCCCCTCGTCACAAGGCACCACTTGGGAAAGCAGCCAGGGCACAGCAGAGCATCCCCCCACTCAGGGCACAGCCACAGGGAATGCACGATGACACACTCACCTCCTGTACGTGTCCGAAGCAGCAGCATAGTGTAAGGGGGTACAGCCTTTACAGTCAGCCTCGTTAATACTGGCTCCTGCAGTGACCAGCGTCACCGTACACTGATAGCTGCCATTGGCAGCTGCGTAGTGCAGTGGAGTCCTGGGGAGGGGAAAGGAGAAAGGGCTGAGGAGCACTGATTGTCACAGAGAAACCTGTGGGGCATGGGCAGGACCCAGGGAGCTGCCCACCCCCAGCTGCTGAGCTGCACCTCAGTGCTGGGTCAGCTGCTCCATTTAAAGAGCCAGACTCCTCAGGGAGATTTGGGGTTAAGAAAGCAGCACATGCAGGCAACTAGATCTAAAAACCTCCCTGGAGACAGTGTTCTGCCTCCTGACACCAAGCCCGAGTGATCAGCCTGACCAGACTCAGCTGGCACCACTTCCTAACTCCCAGCTCAGCCCTACACCACTGCTGTGAGACTTTAAAACACCACGTGCAGACCTGGGAAAGTCCCAGCCCAAACCCAGCTGCTGCACAGGAATCACCTTTGCAATGCCCACAGCATGCTTACCTTCCAAATTTATCTCTCCTCCTCAAGTCAGCTCCGCTGCTCAACAGCAAATTAAGACATTCAACGTTCCTACAGGAGTTATGGAGACGAGTTAGACACAGATGAGAAGGGAGCACGGCAGGAATGCTAACTCCTCCTAGTTGCAGACAAGACAGCTACACTTCTCACCCACACAGCCTGGCTGTGTGGAGTCAATGCAGCCTGTCATCTCTGGCTGTGGCTGGATGCTGCTCGTACAAAGCTCTTCCCTGCTCCCTGCTGAAATCACCCTCCCATGACTCCTGCCTCACCAGTGCTGTCCTGAAATGCACGGAGATCTCCAACAACAGGCAACTACAGAGAGACATTAGCTAACTGATTTTATGCTACAAAAAAAGACCTAGGATTTTTGCCTTCTGCATCAGTGCTCTGTTCCCACCCCTCAGTCCTGGTCTGACACCAGCTCTCCAGCATGACATGGTTGCAACAGAAGTGAGGTGCTGGGGAGGACTCTGCCCCTCTGCTTTATAGCTGCTGCAGCATTCACTGCCAGGGTGCCACATGAAATCAAACAATATGAGGCATTTACACGGCCAGCTAATCCCTGCTGCTCTTCAGGCATCCGTTTGTGAGCCCTTCACCAACCTCAGCCAAGGGAGCACTACAGCCCTGTGTTAAATAAAGGTAAACAGACCCAAGAGGGAGAGGCTGGGATGAATCAGTCAAGAGCACAACAGGGCCCAAAGGTGTCCCTCTCCATTCCTGGCTCTGAACACATCTCTCCCCTGCCTGCCTGAGCTGGGCACAGCACCCAGGGGCAGGTGGTACTTGGCTCACCCTCCAGAAGCAGCAGCGTGGAGGCAAGTCCTCCCAAGGTTGTCAGGTGTGTTGATATCGAAGCCTGCAGACAGCACGTGCTCGTTGCTCAGCGAGGAGACGATACTGTACAACTGACCTGCAGGGCAGAGGGCGAGGAGTCAGGGCACTACGGGTCTCACCCTGGTGCCCCCACAGGCAGGGGACGACCAAGAAACTCACCTGAGGAAAGTAGCTTACGACAACAGTCTGAAAATCCAAAGAGAACAGCTAAGTGCAGAGGGAACATGTCGTGGATCCCACGCCTGCCAGAAGGGAGGGAGTCAGAGTGGGCTGTCCAAGCATCCTCCAGCCCAAGGAAGCAGAGGGAGGGAAGAGTTCTTACCTTGCAGTGTCAGCACCATTCGTCATCAAAGTACTAATTAGCAGCTCATGGCCATATCTAGCAGCAACATGGAGGGGGGTATTGCCGTATTTGTCAGCACAGTCAATCTCACTGCCTGGAAAGGGAAAGCCAAGCGTTACTAGTGGATCTCTGCGTTCTAATCACAGGCAGCAACCTCGCTATGAAACAGGCTCAGTTTGTGCTGGGAGTGACAAACAAGAGGCCCAGGCTGTTCCAACGTCTGTGTCCCATTTCAGGGACATGGCTGATGACTTGAATCCCTTCTGTATTGTGCAGAAAAACTGCAAGCTGCTGTCTGTGCTGGGAGCCCCCCCTGCCAGCCAGGGGCATTAGATCTCCCCCTACCCCCCAGGAGAGGATGCGTTCAGCCCCCAAGTCTGTGGCTGAACCCCTAGGGTCCTGCTAAGCCTGCTGCCCTCCCACAGAAATACTGTCTTTCAGGCTGGTCGTAGCAGCAGGCACGTTCTTTGGCTCCAGCCACTCAGACCTGGCTGGAATTTCAGTGCCCTGGTCTGCACTCACTGCCCTTATGAGCACATGTGTGCTCCACTGTCCCCATCAGCACAGGGCAGCAGCCGCACAAGCATAGCAGTGGATCTGAGTGATAACTAGAGAATGATAACTCAGATCCTTGGAGCAAACACACAGAGAGGCCCTGGAGGAGGTGCTGAGCAGCACAGCAGAAGGATGGGGTAACCCAGAAAGCAGCAGCCACTCACCATTCTGAATGAGGATCTGTGAACGTGTGAACCGCCCGTGGATGGCAGCCATGTGCAAGGGGCTCTTCCCTTCCTTACTCTGTGGAGAGACAAAGTGAGGTCACATCAAGATCCTGCCACCACACTGAGATCCCCCTGGGGGCAGTGGATCCCCATGTCCCCAACCCAGGGCTCAGCCCCCTCAGCACCAGACCTGAAAGTTGACATCGGCCCCATTGTTGACGAGGAGCTCTAGGCACAGGGCTCCATTGGTGGAGACGGCAGCAAAGTGCAGAGGGGTGAAGCCCTTCTCGTTAGGCTGATTGACATTGGCGCCGTAATTGACCAGTTCATTGGCCACGGCATCTTGGCCCATGTAACAGGCAATGTGAAGTGCAGTGTTACCGAAGGAATTTGGTTCATCAATCTGTGGGAGCAGCAAACCCAGAGGATTTGGGGATTCAGTAGGAAAAAAGAGCAGCTAGGAAGCAGCCCATGTTCTCACCCTCTCCTGCTCCCACACCCCCAACTGCAGGCTCACCTCCACTCCCAGCCGCAGCAGGTGACGCACAACTTCGATCTGCCCACTGGCTGCTGCTGTGTGCAGCAGGGTGTAGCCCTTCTTGTCCTTGCACATCACATCGGCACCCCTGGCCACCAGCAGCTTCAGAACTTCCAAATGCCCTGGAGGAGGGACAGGGATGAGAGCCAGAGGAGTGGGAACACGGGCACATGGGCACTGTGGCTGCAGGGAGCACCGCAAGGTGAATCCACAGGGAACAAAGGAGAAGAAATGAGTGATACTCTCTGGGGAACGTACCCAGGAAAGCTGCCCAGTGGATGGGCTGGCGATCCTTCTTGTCACAAGTACTCAGGCTGGCCCCTTTGTTTAACAGCAGGTTCACCATCTGGATGGGGAAAAGCGGAGTGAGATCCAAAGTTGCCATTCCACGCTCCCAGACACAGGAGAGGAGGCAGCAAGGCACCTGCACCCATCACCCACCTCGAGGTGGCCACTGTGCACGGCGTGGTGCAGCGCCGTGCGGCCCGTGCGGTCCGCAACATTGACAGTGCTCAGCAGGGGGATGATGGCCTCCACACACTTGGTGGCCCGGTTGGCAGCAGCGACGTGCAGAGGCGTTTGCCAGTATTTGTCGCGGGCATTGACATCGGCCGAGTGCTTCAGGAGGAGGTGAAGTGCTTTCTGGCAGGAGCAGAGGAAAGGAGAGCTCTAACTCAGCCTGCTGGAGCCCACAGAAGGCCCAGCCCACCCGAGCACAGCTATGAAATGCGGCTCCATGAGGGTACTGGGATGGGAGAAACATCTGAGCCACAGGATTTAACTGTCGGTGAGGGCTCATGAGTGACTAAAGAGGTGCAGAGCACCCAGACAGAGGACACACGTAACCCATGGACCTCCACTCTATAATGATTTCCCCCTTCTGCTGGGAGAGGCCATGTGTTGCAGCCCTGCAATCGCAGCACCTCCTGTGTTCTGGACATGCAGTGACTGCCCCCACATGCTCCCAGCCCACAGCAAACGCCTTCAGCAGAGCTTTACACTAACACTAACACCTCATGCCTGCTGCCAATTAGACAATCCATGAATCCAGTCGATGTGTGGTAACATGCCCTGCGTGTCAGATTCAGAGCTGCTGATCCCTGGCTTCAACCAACACAACCGCACCGTTTCTTGCACTCAAGTAACTCAAAACAGGACAAAGTTAAGTGGGATGAAGTTAAGCCCACAAAAGCCAAACATCAGGAAATGTTTCCAACAAGATCTCTTGGAATCGGCTCCAAAAAGAGAAAGTGAGCCCCATTATCCGTCAAAGAAACATAAAGCTGTATTACCCAAAGCCCTCGAGAAGGGGAAAAGGGCAGGAGGGCAGCGTGGGGAAAAGCCACGTGCTGACTCCTGAAGGATGGAGGGAACAGAGAGGATCTTCCCCCCAGTTCTCATTTTAAGCAGCTGGATTACGAGGTCATCCTCTCTCCACTCCAACAAGAACAAGGACACCCATCTGAGCCAAAGCCAGGCAAGACAGAAAGAGAAGGAGAAGCATTTCTCCAGCACCTACCTCGTTGCGAGAAGCCGCAGCGCGGTGTAACGGAGTGAGCCAAACAGTGTCCTTTGCATTAACATTAGCACCTGAGGAAGGATGAGAGGAGATGGTCAGGGTACAGAGGTGACCAACTGCTGCCATGCATGCTGTCACACGGGGTTCCAGCTGCAAAAAGGGACTGTGAGGACATTCCAGGAGGAAGCTACATCCCTTGAAGGCTGTGTCAGTTCACTGCAAAGGATGCAGCAAGGCAGAGCAAAGTGACTGCATCTCCCAGTGTGCCAGCTCTCCACTGAGCCAAAAAGCCACGGCAGAGCCCCAGCGTGCAGCTCCCTCCTGGCTGGGTGCCCACCTCTGTTAGTTCAGCTCCACAATTCTTCTCCGTCTGAACAAACCTCTTAGGATTACAGCAACATTTCCTAATCTTTCCCTGGCTGCAACCCCATTGGCTTAATTACGAGCAGAGGGCTGTTTGGAGGGCGACCAACCCCTACTGCTCTGCAAACCTGAACGCAGAGGGGATCAGGATGATGCCCTAAAGCCCCAGCACTGAGCCAAGCGCCTGAGCCCTGGCCCTTACCTGACAGTATGAGGAGCTCGAGGATTGCAACATCTCCTATGTAGGCAGCAGCATGCAGAGGTGTTCGTCTTTCTTGGTCCTGAGCAGGGAGGGAAGGAACGAGAACTGCCATCAGCTCTGAGGGCAGAGGACCACCCAGCACAGCCCCTCCTGTCCCAGCACAACACACACAGCCAGCTCGGGGCATACAACGGGTAAAGCTGCTCCAAACCAGCAGCCTCCCACCATGGGAACCGCAGACAGCTCCTGCAGCCCGCTGCTGGAGGCCAGCAAAGCGTAAAGCCCCTCTCTGAGCCTCGGTTGGATTAGCTGAAGAAAAAACACCTTTCACTTCTGTTTGCTCAGGGCTGGGCCCTGCGGAACCTCTGCCTCCAGGCACTCTGCTCAGGCAATCCTCAGAGAAGTGCCACGTACCAAAGCTGGGAAGCGAGCAAGGAGAAAGCTGGAAGAGCTCAACTCGCTTCCAGTCCCACATTTTGTGCTGGGGGAGAAAACTAATTCTTTTCAGAGAGTTAAAGACTCTTTGGGAAATGGTAGCAGTCTCATTTTTTGCAGCACACTGAGCTGGCACGGCCAGGCAGGAGGATGTGAAAGCGAAACCCAGCTGGCAGGTCAGTGAACAAGCAACAACATCTCTAAACCTGCGCACCAGAAGGAAATTAAGCGTTAACAATCGTGGTTTTATTCCCTCGGCAGCTGCACGAGAGCCTTGCAAAACAATCCCAACACTCAGAGCGAGGACGAAGCACTGCACAGTCCCTGACCCAGGCAGGCACAGGGAGAAATCCTCACGCTGCATGCAACAAGCTCAGGTGTGATCTGAGCACCAGCCCGGCACGGTGCAGCACGTGGTGCTCTCAGCCCTCCAGATGCAGACCGTGCTACAACACTGCCACGAGCAGCAGACTGGGCAAGCATGTGTCACGGGGATAGCACGGAGTCAACCCCAAACCAGCACCACAGCCCCATTGAGCAGAAGGCAGTGAAGCAGAACACAGCAATGCCCAGGCTTGCTCCTCAGTATATAGGCTGGGAACATGGTGATTTCTAAACCAGCACTGGTCTAAATGGAGGAAATGGTATGTGCATCAAGAGGGGAACCATCGGGGCGTCCCAGAGATGAGCAGCACCTCCCAGCACCCACGAGGCTCACTCTGCTTTGCTGACCAGATCTAATCCTCCTCCCACCATTGGGAACAGCTTTATGGTTGCGTTCTCACCAAACTGTTCTCGGTCAGCATCCCAAAGGTGAAGTGTTGGCGTGGAGGAGCTGAGGCTCCACAGGGAGCCCTCCCACACAGCTTCCCAGCCACACTCCGCACTGCAGAAGGCTTCAGGGAGATCTCTCTGGGGAGGGATGGGTGCCCCATCCTTCCACACACCCTATTTTACACGATTGAGACCGTGGGATAAATCGCAGCAAATGGTGGCAGACTCCTGAAATCATTTGGAGCCCACAGCTCACCAGCCCACACCCCCACCCTCCTTGTCTGAAGGGCAGCATTGCTGGGAAGGACAGCAGGAGCTGTGTGCAGGAGGGCCACATCCAAGCTGCAGGGCTGGGCAGCACTCACCAGTACGTTGATATTCTCCTTCTGATTCAGCAGCGACCGCACTTCCTCTACATCGCGGTTGAAAATGGCTTGGACCAGAGGAGGCTGAAGAGAGAGGGATGGGTGGGTGGTGAAGGTGGGACATGGAGCCCTATCCAGCACCAAAAACAGAGCGCGGGGTCGGGTTCTGAGCAGCTCAGCCAATCTTAAAGCCACTGGAGGTGGTTTTCGTGACACTGATATTGTTTAGCAACAGATATTCTTACCTTAGTTCAAAAACCAATATATTACTTTTAGCAAAAGGAACCCGTAAGTGGTAGTTCTACAGCTTCCAATTTCAGCTTTAGTGGGTGAACAGTCTCATTTCCTTCAATAATTTTGCACTGAGGACGCAACAGAATACTTTTATCTTTTGCCTCAACAATTTTGCCTCACAAGAAGCACAAGAGTCATAATAAAATACTTCTATCTTCTGCACCCACCAGGTGCAAGGACGTCTTCCTTGGGTTCCACATACACTGTTCTAAAAGCTGCTCGCTATGGCCTAGAAAGCAATGGGAATTTCTTGGGAAAGGAAAAAGCTCTCAGGAAAGGAGGAGGTGGGAATTCGACCACCCTAGATACTACTGAGCGTGCCCAAAGGGACACGAGAATATTTTTATGAGTCCTTGAATAAGAATAAATACATATGCCCATGAACGGCATAGTCTTAACTGCTCAGATGTGGAACCTGAACTCTGAGAGCACGCTTGTTTGTGCCATGCTCTGCTGCAGGAGATCACAGACTTATCACTGCTCCTCCATCCCTAACAGTCACATCCTAATGCCATGTGTTCGCTGAGGCAGCGGCCACAGGAGTTCCTGCTCCACTCGGTGTTCTGTGCCCACCGCTGTCAGCTCGCTGCAGCCAACCCGGGCCCCGCACCCCTTTTCAGTCCCACTCGTAGCATCCACCTGAAAGCCGTCAAACATTTGGGGGGGCGGGGGGAGGGGGTAACGCATCCCGGGTCAGGGGGAAGGCGTGACTCACTTCGCAGGAATGCAGCACACTCAGCATCCCTCGTTCGACGTTAAAATAAATAGATAAAATAAAATAAAAGGGGAAAGATCGGCAAAACGGTACCGCTGCCCCCGAGCAGCTCTCGGGTATACTGAGGCGCTGGGGCCGACACACCCACCGCCATCCACGGGGAAAAAGAAACGTTCCGCTGACCGGAAAAATAAAAAGTTCTGTTTCGACCGCAGATGGACGCCCGTCCCCCGCCCTCCCTTCTCCTCCCGCCACCGAGAGGGTCGGACCCACCGGGCCGGGGCAGATCCTGCGGGGACAACCGAGGCTCGGGCCCTCTCGGCGGGGCGGGTACGAGCGGCCCCCGGGCCGGCGCGGGGAAGCGCGGCGGCGGGAGAGGGCCACGTGCCGCGGGAACCGGGGCCGTCCCCAGACCCGGGGAGCCCCGCGGGGCCGCAATGCTCCCAGCGCGGCCTCCCCATCTCGGCAGTGCCCGGAGCCGATCCCTCCCCGCTCCG
The DNA here is from genome assembly GCF_038088225.1 of Cyrtonyx montezumae. Taxonomy (NCBI): domain Eukaryota; kingdom Metazoa; phylum Chordata; class Aves; order Galliformes; family Odontophoridae; genus Cyrtonyx; species Cyrtonyx montezumae. The sequence goes on along the minus strand of NW_027072095.1, from coordinate 140,669 downwards.
GGCCGCGCTGCGCCGCAGGGCCCGGCGGACCCGTCCTCCCCGCGGCTCCGGGCCGGGCGCTGTGCGCGGATCCCGGCGCTGCGGCAGCGAGGGGAGCCGGGCCGGGCCCAGCAGCAGATGGGGTCCGACGGGAGGCCCCGCGGCCTGCGGCGGCGGCGCGGCCCGGCCCGGTGCGAAGCGCGGTAGGCCGCGCATCCCCGGACTCGCGTAGCGGCGCCGCCGGGCGTGGCGCGGGGTCGGCGGCGCGGGCGCGGCGGCCGTACCTGGTCCGTGATGCTGAGAATCCCCATCTCGGGGCCGCCCTCAGCGCCCAGCTCCCGGCATCGGGCTCCGGCCGCGGCGGCTCCGCTCGGGCGGCTGCGGGGCGGAGAGCGCCTGGGCCCGCCCACCGACGGGGAGCGGCCGCCACCGCCGGCCCGCAGCGCCTCCGCCGGCCGCCAGCACCGCCAGCACCGACTGCGAGACAGGGCACCGCGGCTAGGCCGGGCCCGGGGGGGTCGTCGCCCCATCGGGATGCGGCAGGCAGACGTCGGCTCCAGTGCATCGAGGAGGCGTTAGCGGGCACGGGGAGGCTCAGCCTCGGTGCCCAGCACGTGCGGGCTGGGACCTGCCACCACCGGGCACAGACACAACCCGGGACGCTTCCCTCGGTTCCCCTTTCTGGGCCGGGTGGCCCCGCTGGGACCGTCGGCCTCCAGTTGGCTTCCCCACCACGGTGGCTCCTGCACGGGGCAGTGGCTGCTCGCATGAAGCCCACGCTGCTCCCTCGGGTCGGGCCGGGTGAGGAGGACCAGGCGAGGACAGCAAGTGGCAGTGAGACGAAGACCCACGGGAGGCGCTGGGGGAGCGGTGCCGCCCCCAGTCCCAACTCCTGGGGTAGAACCGCCCGGGAGCAGCGGTCCATCACCGCACAGCCTCTGCCATCGGTAACGGGGGGCTGAGCAAAGCAACGAGCGACGCCTTCACACGGGCACGCCGCATAGCAGCGGTGCCCTGAGCCTAGTGGGGCAGCTCCCATCTACCCCGCTACAGCCGCATGGCATACAGCAAACCCCAGCAGAACCGGGCGGGCACAGCACGAGGCCGCAGCTCTGCACATAACGGCGCTGCGCGGGGTCACTTTTTTCCCCTAAGCCGCGAGCGGTGTCCCGGGACAGAAACGGAGAAGCGGAGTGCTGGGCCGCACGGCGGCTGCTGTCGGTTTCACTGGGAAAAACGAGTCCAGAGCGGCAGCGGTGATGCTGCGGGGAAGGGCGCGAGCGCGCGAGTACCGCACGGACCTCGGAGAACCCAGCCCGGGGCGATGGGACGCAGGGAAGGGAACGGGACTACAACTTCCAGCATCCCTTGCGCGGCGCGGCCTTCTGCCCCCGGCGTGCCTCGCGCGCAGGAACCGCCTGACCCCGCCCCCCGGGCCGTGACGCGCGCCGGTTCTATGGTAACGCGGTGACGTCACGCCCGGGGTGAGAGGTCACGGCGGCGCCGGGCTGAGGGCAGCGGAGCCGCGTCCCGGCCCCAGTCATGGCGGCCCGGCGGCTCCGCGGCGCCCTCCAGCTCGGGGCGCGGCAGCGGTTGCGGGCGGTGGCGGCCGCTCCTGCGAGGTGAGCGACGGGACCGGGCGGGGGCTGCGGGGACGGACGGAACCGGGAAGGCCCCACCGCGGGCCCAGAGGTCACCGGGTGCGGGGCGCGGCCCTGCGGGAGGGAGCACTGTGCACTGCGGGGCGGACGCGGCCGGGACAGCTCCCTGGGGTGGGGGGGGAACGGGGAACGGGCATAGCGGATCGGCGGCAGTCACTGTGCCCGGGACACCGGGGGCGGCGCGGGGACATCGGTGCTCCCGGTGCTGTCCCCACCGCCGCCGTTGACCTCTGCGCCCGGGACGCGGCCGACAGCAGCGCGCGGGGTGCGGCTGTTGGTGCGGCACTACGGGACGGGATTGGGGCACGGCCGCTCCCGCAGCCCCACCGGCCTCAGCTTGTCAGCACCTCACGACTCTCCTCGGTGGCTACCGGAGGGAAACGGGCCCTTCTTTCCTTCCGCGGCCACCGGTCCCGGAGAAGCACCGCTGCGATGATCCGTGCGCAGCTATAAATACCTGCGCTGCCCCGCGGCGCTGGAGAGCGTCCAACCGGGGCTGCCGTGTGGACAGCGGTGACCCACAGCTCCGCCACCACGGTGCTGTCACCTCGGATGGGTGACGTCATGAAGCTGCGGGTGCTGACAGCGGCACCGTGGGAGGACCCTGCTGCTGTAGGGCTGGGTGAGGGGACCCCACTTCCCAGGACCCCACCACTGTCAGGGCTGTGGAGGGCTGGGAGTGTCACTGCCTTCCTTCACACCGGGACAGCGGTGCCGTCCGCACAGCCCCGAGCAAGGTGGGAGGTGGAGGAGGGTGTTGGGGTTCAGCTGAGCCCTGTGCTGCCCCGGACTTGCAGAGCTGGGGAGGGGCCGTGGGCAGTTGTCCTCGCTCTGCCGGTCTGGATTAGGTGTCCCCGAGGTCAGGTTTCCCTCTGCTTTCCTCCTCTTATGCAACAGCAGTGCTGGCAGCAGCCGAGGCCGCTGCACTTGGACTTTCCCAGCCTCTCCCAGGGCGGGTTGGATGGGGCAGCTCCCCCACGCACCCCACAGTTGCTCCAAACTCAGGAGGGCTGCATGCAGCTCCAGCCAGTGCCCAGCACCACAGCCACCCCAGGATGTGCAGCAGAGCCGTGGGGCAGCCCCACGCCGCTTCCTTTACCCACACCTCTCTCCCACGCAGACACACGGCGCTGTGTGGCCTCAGGCTCGGCCGTCCGACGATCAGCACCGAGTGGGAACCTCAGCACACGCCCGCCCGCTCCTTCCTCAACCTCGCAGGGTCCTTAACCAACAAACGCAAGGAGTACTCAGAGCGGCGCATCATTGGGTAGGTGGTGCGGTGTCCCCAGAGCCGGCGCTGGGACCCCCCCTTCCCCGCTGCAGCGCCCGCTCTGCCCGCAGGTACTCCATGCAGGAGATGTACGACGTGGTCTCCAACGTGGATGACTATAAGACCTTCGTGCCCTGGTGCAAGAAGTCGGTGGTGGTCTCCAAGAGGACGGGGCACATCAAGGCTCAGTTGGAGGTGGGCTTCCCGCCCGTGTTGGAGCGCTACACCTCCATCGTCACCCTCGTCCGCCCGCACCTCGTCAAGGTGAGCGCGGCCCCAGCGCGGCCCCGGCCCCGCTGCGCCTCCGGACCTCCTGATCGCCTGCTCCCCCCAGGCCGTCTGCACGGATGGACGGCTCTTCAACCACCTGGAGACGAACTGGCGCTTCAGCCCCGGTATCCCCGGTTATCCCCGCACCTGCACCGTGGATTTCTCGGTAAGACCTTCCCAGGTCGGTGGCTGCAGAGGGGATCCGGCCCCGCGCCTCCTGCGGGGCGTTCACGCCGCCTGCTCTCCTCCCCAGATCTCCTTCGAGTTTCGCTCCCTGCTGCACTCCCAGCTGGCCACTGTCTTCTTCGACGAGGTGGTCAAGCAGATGGTGGCGGCCTTCGAGCGCCAGGCAGCCAAGAACTTCGGGCCTGAGACCCGCATCCCACGGGAGCTCATGTTCCACGAGGTCCACCAGACGTGAGGGCAGCGCGGCGGCTGCGGACTGTGCCAGGGCAACGGGGATGACAGCCCCCCCCCCACCCCACCCCCCTTCTTAAATATTTATTTGAGTGCATCTTTGCTGCCATTGCCTGGAATTCCCTCCCAGCCCCGAGGGCACGAGGTGGTGCTCCTGCCGGTGCAGCAGGGGCTGCTGAAAGCCCCCAGCCCCATTGCACCGCGGCAGGAGCCGCATCCCAGCGCTGGACTCCCTCATTTTGTAGCTGATATTGGTTTTAAGTTTTGTTTTAGTTTTTTTTTGGGGGGAGATTTTTTTTTTTTTCTTAAAAACCCTTCTTTCCTCTTAACTCTGCAAGGCCAGAGGGCTCCGGCTCCTACGGCCACGGTGGAGGAACTCCCGGGTCAGCTCTGCCTGCCCTGGAGAGGAGGAAGGTTGGTGCTCGCTGGCAGGGGAACCCGGCCGGATCCTGCTGGGGAACACAAGTGGTTGGCAGGGGTCTCGCTGCCAGGGCCCCCCCCGCCCCATGCCCTGGCTCTTCAGGAATATAAGGGAAGGAGAAGGGGCAGAGTGAGGCAGCAGCTGGGGCAGAGCTGTCAGCCCTTTGCCTGCAGCCGCTGCCAGGAGTGGAGCTGAGCCTCCGGCAGTGCCCGCACCACCGCCAGCCCCGACGTCGCACAGTTTGCACAAGTCACACGCACAGCAGGGGGATGGGGGGCTTGCTCTGACCGTCCCCCGTCCCCCCTTCCCCAACCCCTCTAACCCATTAGCCCTTTGCCACCCCAGGGACCAGCACGGCCCCAGCCTGAGGTGCCCCTTGCTCCCCCTGAGCTTCCCTTACCTGCAGCCTGGAGGACCCCAGCTCCGGCAGGCCATAACACCCACTGGGGGGGGCCGTGAGGGGCCCCCTGAGCCACCCCCCAGGCTCCCCCACTCAGCCCCCCCAGTTCCATCCCCATCAAAGAGGAGATCGTGGCCTTGCTGTCCAAGGAAGGACTTCTACATACATATGCCAATAAAGAGCATTTTCCAAGGATGAGCCTGGCCTCCTGCTCCTCACTGGGCAGCCATGGGGTGGGGAGGGGGGCAGGGTGGGGGATCTGCACCCCAAGACCACTAGGCTCCAGCCAAGTACCTGCAGGCACCCCTGCAGCCCTACAGGGGCAGCCCCATGTCTGCATCCAGCACCCATAGGGGGAAGTGGGGTGGGGTGGGGGACAGCAGCAGCTTGGGCTTTGTTAATAAAAACATTTATTTTGCATTTTATCGTTGTTTGTACAGAACTGCCCAAAGCCTGCGCTGAGCCGGAGCTGGGCCGGTAGAGGGGGGGGGCCCAGCTCTGGCTCCGGGGGCATCAGATGTGGGGATTCACACAAACACGGGGGGCGTGGGCTGGGGAGGAGTGTATCGAGGCCTTTCAAGGGGGGGGGGGCTGAGACATTCGTTCTTCACCAGCTGCCCCGAGGGCTGGAGCCCCCCCCGGGGGAGGGCGCGGACTGGAGTCTGGCACTGAACCCTTCTCGAGGTTGGGGGGAAGTGGTTGCAAGGGGAGGCCCAAGACCAACCCCCCCCCGGCAGCGGGGAGCGCTGGGGCTCAGTGTGCGTGGTGCTGCCGGGCCGGGGGCATAGGAGCCACAGGGGAGGGGGCCGGGCCCTGTGCTATAAGGAGGAGGGGGCACAGGGCAGGAGGGGCCCCCGGGGCTGCCCCCCCACAGCCGGAGTGGGGTTCAGTGCCGAGTCCGTCCCAGGCCCGGAGGCACTGGGGGGAGCAGCGAGCGCAGCCCTGACCCCATCCCTTTTTACCCGGACTTGTAGCCCACGAGCTGCATCAGCCCTGCGGTGCTCATGGATTTGGGGCGCTCCAGGGGGAAGCCCAGCGCCCGACTCCAGATGAGCTGCGAGAGGACACCCAGCGCGCGGGACACACCGAAGAGCACCGTGTAGTACTTCATCTCCTTCATGCCATAGTACTGTGGGGAGAACAGTGTCAGGGCAGAGCAGGGGGCAGCCAGGACACCCCCCCCCCCAGTAGTATATGGGGTGCTGGGGGCTCACCTGCAGCAGCACCCCGCTGTGCGCATCCACGTTGGGCCATGGGTTCTTGGCCTTGCCCTGCTCCAGCAGCACGTTGGGGACAATCTTATAGAGCTGTGCCACCAGCTTGAACATGGGGTCCTTGGGGAGGTGCTTGAGGGCGAATTCCCGCTGGCACGTGTAGCGCGGGTCCGTCTTCCGCAGCACAGCGTGTCCATAACCCGGCACCACCTGTGAGAGCAGTCAGCACCCGCACCCCCCCAGCCCCCATAAACCCACCCCCACCCCGACCCAGCACTCACCCGACCCGAATTGAGTGTGTTCCAGATGAAATCCCGCAGCTTCTCATCCGACACGTCCTGGCCAAGCTCCTTCTGCAGGTCCGTGAGCCACAGCAGCACCTCCTGCGGGCATGGTGGGGGTGAGGACAGCAGCATGCAGACAAACAGACGGATGGGGATGGACGGATGGATGGACAGAGACTGACAGGCGGACTGACAGATGAACACCCACCTGGTTGGCGAGGCCGTGCAGGGGCCCAGCCAGCCCGTTCATGGCAGCAGCAAAGGCGAGGTAGGGGTCGGACAGCGCGCTGCCCACCAGGTGACTGGTGTGGGCACTGACATTGCCCCCTTCGTGGTCACTGTGGGGCCGAGGGGCACCATTAGGTCTCCACACCCCACAGAGGGCCCCTGCAACCCCACACCCCCATCCCGGCGCTCCTATTGCCCCACACCGCACGCTGCCCAGGCACATCCCATGCCCCGAGGCAGAGCTGGGGCGGTGCAGCCCAGCACCTGTGGATGGTGAGGTAGAGGCGCATCAGCTCGATGAACTGGGGGTCGGTGTAGCCCAACATGTTGGTGAAGTTGTGGGACCAGTCCAAGTTGGGGTCGATGGCACCGATGCTGCTGCCCTCGCGATAAAGGTTGCGGTAAATCTTCGCAGCCACACAGGGCAGCTTGGCGATCAGGTCCATGGCGTCCTCATAGACAAACTGCAACAGATGGGGTGAGAAGAAGTGGGGGGGCGGCTGCAAGGTCCTGCCCTCCCCCTCCCCCTGCCCGGCCCCCCCCGTACCTCCCAGTACTTGACACGATTGATGCCCTCAGCGTAAGCGCGTGCGAATTTGCTCTCGCTGTTGAGGGCGGTGATGGCGGCGCTGAGCTGGGACATGGGGTGCAGGTTGGTGGGGAAGTTGTCCAACATCGTCACCACGTGGGAGGGCAGCGCCGCCCGCTTGGCCCATTCACGGGACACCCAGCTCACCTGCAGGGAAGGGGCACTGAGCTGGGGGCTGACAGCCCCCTCCCTCTCCTCCCCCTGCACGGTGGTCCCAGTGCATTACCTGCTCCTGGGTGGGCACCTCACCCGTCACCAGCAGCCAGAAGAGCCCCTCGGGCAGCGGCTCCTCACCCCCCGCCGCCTTGGGCAGCAGTTTCTGGCACTCAGGGATGCTGAACCCACGGAAGCGGATCCCCTGGAAGGGAAAAGTCAGCAGGATCAGGCACCAGTGCCTCTGTCCTATGGGTGCCTGAGTGGGGCAGGGGTGGGGGCAGCCTCACCTCATCAGGGTCCAGCACTGAGGTCTCATAGATCAGCCCCTTCATGCCCCGCATCCCTCCGTACACCTGCAGGAGGACAGAAGGACGGTACTCGTGGTTACAGGTGGCATAAACCCACAAACCAATGCCTCCCCCCCCCTTCCCCCCTGCCAGTGCAGCCGCCTCCACTCACCATGTCCACCGTGATCTGCCCGATGGCGGTGTTGCCATGCTGCTGTCGGAAGCTCTTGATCCTCGCCTGCTCCTTGGGGATCATGGAGGCCAGGACGTCCTTCAGGTTCTGCGGGGGGAGGGGATTGGAGGAGAGTTCGGGGAGCCGTGAGCCCCGCGTCGCTGGGAGGCACCAGGGGGGTACTGGGGGGGTGAAGCCGTGGGTCGGTGCTTACTGTGGCAGCGGTGGCAGCGTGGCGGGCGGTAAAGAGGACACAGGGAGCATTCTGCAGGAGAGCAGAGCTGGAGGTCACTTGGGGGGGTTACTGGGGGAGGGGGGGGTTACTTGTGGAGGTCCCGGTGGGACCCAGCGGGAAGGGCCCTGCAGTGCCACCCTCCATCCCGCACGGTTGTTGTGCCCACGCGTGATTCGGTCCCAGTAGAGGTTACGCCCCCGCTCCCGCCCCCCGCCCCGCACCCCCCACCGCACGGCGGAAGCACGAGGGGCCGCCGTTGCCGGCAGTTGGCGTTCCGCGGATTTCCGGCCCGTGGAGCTCCGCGCTTTGTTCCCCGCGCGCTGTGATCGCGGCCCGGAGGAGTCCCCCGCTCCTTCCCCCCCCCCCCCCTCGGTGCCGGTGCGGGCACCCCGGGACCGTGCACAGTCCTGCAGCGCTGGGTCCGGGCCAGACCCCCCCGGCACAGTGCCACCCCCCCCCCCACCCCGCGCGCACCGACTGTGACGCGCTTTTTTCCACTGCACCCGGGGAGGGCTCAGAGTCGCCCCGATCCCCGCACCCCCCCGCACCCCGACCCCCAGCCCGGCAACGGGTGAGGGGGGGGGCCAGCCCCACCCATTCACTCCGCGCGTAGTGACACCGCAGAAGGGACAACGGCGCCGCGAACAATAGCGCAGAGCGGAGCCCAAGGTCAGCGCACCCACCCCCCCCCCCCTCCGCACCGCGACACCGCACCGCGCGGAACCCCCCCGGGCTCTATGGGAGGAATCTGCGGGGCCGCCCCCGCACGGCAGCGCCATACAGTGACCCCTCCCCCCACGTTTCTCCCCGTACAGCGCCGTCTTCCCCCGTGTGCTGCACCCTAACACCCCCGCGGGGACCCCCCCCGCTCGGCCCCGCCCGCCCGCAGCTGTCACGGCGCCGCCGCCCGCTCAAGGTCACGCGTGAGAACGGCGCTGCGGGAACGGCGCGGGGCGGCGGCTGCGGACCCCGGGGTGGGGGGAGGGGGGGGCGTGGGGACCCCGCATCTCCCCGCGTGGATCACAACGGATCCCGCAGCGCCGAACCGAGACCGTGCAGAAATCAGCGGGCGGTGCTCCGCCGCTGCGGCAATGGGGATGCGGGGAAGGGGCTGAAGAGGAGAAGGATGAAGGCCGCACCCGGCTTAGCGCGGGGTCAGCGCGGGCTGAGGGCGCGGTGCGGGCGCTGATTCATTAATTAATTGAAGACGCATATCAGGCGGTGCGGGGCACCGAAAGAACACCCGTACCACCCCGCACCGCCGTTACGAAACGCACAACGCGGGAGCGGAGCTCCGCAAAGCTCCGCCGCTGCGGGGGCGCACCGGGCGCGGCCCCCCCGGGGTTCACCCGCACCGGGCGCTCCCCCCCACTCCGCCGCTCCTCGCGCTGCGCCGGTGCCCGCGCACCATGTGCTGATACCACCGGTGCCGCTGCGGCCCTGCACCCCCCGCAGCCCCTTTAAGGCGCCCCCCCTCCCCGCGTCGCCTCTTTAAGAACGCAGCCCCCCCCCCGCGGCGTCGCCCCTTTAAGGCGCGGCGGGGCCGGGCCGGGCGCGCTCACCTTGGGCCCGCGGAGGCGCGCGGCCGCGCGGCTGCCGGCAACGAGGAGCGTCATGGCGGCGCGGGGCGGAGCGGACGGAGCGGGCGCGGGACCGGGACCGGGAACGAAGCGAGCGGCGGCGGCGGCGGCGGCGCCCGGGGGTCCTCGGCGCGGCGGGCAGGGCGGGGCGCGGCGGCGCGTACGTTATTAGCATAGCCCCGCCCACCGCCCGCCCCCTCTTGTCTAAGCCGCTCGCTATTGGACGCGCGTTGTCCCTGGTGGGGCGGGGTTATGCAAATGTAACGTAGAGGGGCCGGGCTATAGGTGGCCGCAGCGTTCGCCTGATCTGAGCGTGGGGCGCGGTTATGCAAGCCCCGCCCCGTGACGTCACCGAATCACAGTGACATCACTGGTCGCTCTGTGACGTCATGCCTCCACATCACCCCCAACTCTCCCAACGTGTGCCCTCATTAGTGCTTGGCTGTGGCTCCATGCTGCTCTGCGATGTCACTATGCTGTGCAATGGCACCATGAAGTGCTCATCCCATGACATTGCCCAGCACTGCGGTGACATAAGAGGATGGGACACAGCAGCTTGGGGGGGGGGGGGCACGGTGCCCAATAACCCCAGGACATTGTCCTGGTGATCCCACAGTGGCACCACGTGACAAATGGATGGCACACTCACAACACCTAGGGGGACAGGGAAGTCTGCCTGCAGGGACTGGGGGTCACGGGGGCACTGAGGCAATGACTGCACTGAGCTACGAGGAAGAGCAGCCCATGGGCAAGGGGCACTGCGGTGCCAGCATCACTTCCTTGGGTATTGTGCCCTCCCTGCCCCAGCCTCGCCCCCAGTGAGGTGCACAGGAGCAACACCTGCCTGTGTTGGGCCCCATTTATTGCCTCCCACATTGGGCCCCGGGTGCCCGACAAACCCCCAGCAGCACCGCTGTCCCTACGGTGGCTCCAGGCAGCAGCAAAGAGCCTGAAGCTGTGCATCAGCCACCAGAATGTTCCCAGCCAAAGGATGCATCCCTGCCCATGTGGCAGTGGATGGAGAGCGAATAAATAGGCCAGGAGAGTCCCCCCCCCGGGGTGGGGCTGAGGCTGTGGGGCAGTGTAGTAGTGTTGGGGGTCAGCACAGCCCGGGGCCAGCGGCGTCACAGCTCATCGTGCGGAAGGTGCAGCGCATGGTCACAGAGATCTGTGGGGACAAAGCAGTGCTAAGAGCCCCGTGCAGTCCCCCTCAGCCCCCACCCCTCCCCAAAGACAAACTTGAAAGCACAGGGGTGCCAGCAGTGGACCCAAACCGGTGCCAGGGTGCAGGTAACAAGTGTGGAGCACGCTCATTAATAAAGGAAGCACAAAGGTCGCGGCGTGCCCTGACCCTGGTGTTTGTGAACCAGAAATAGCACCACGGGGCCAGGAGTGGGCGCACAGCCATTGGCTGCGGGGGGAGCACAGGGCCAGAGCGGCCAATGGGGACAGCGGGTCAGATGCCCTGGATCGCCCTGAGCATAGCACCCAAAAAAAGCCACAGGGTCAGCAGCACGGAAAGCAGGAGCACAGCGCTGTGCTCCCACCCTGCAGCTCCTGACCCAGTGCTGGGGCTGCTCTGCACCTCCAGGAGAAATGTCTTTCTGTCTATGGTAAGTGTTTCTCAAAGAGAATAGGGGAACAGCACAGGCAGCCCAAGGGAGACTCGTGGCTGGGGGAACAGCCCCAAGTTCTCCACAGGGAGAGATCACAGAGATGGCTCTGTGCCCCTTGACGTGTCCCCTCCCCCAGTGGATGGCAGAGAGCTCTCCCTCCTCCCTCTCTCTGCTCACCCGTCCGCTTGCTGCAGAGCCGGTCCTTGACATTGTCAGCCTCGTGGGACAGGAACTCAATGAGCTCGTCCTCATACTCCTCAGCAATGCTCTCGCACTACAACAGAACCACGTGGAGATCAGCAACAGAACCCAGGGAGCCACGAAACCCACAGCGGTTCCCCGCACGTACCGCAAACTTGAGGCTGGAGGCCACGTCGCCATCGATTTTGACCCCGGAGAGGTCCATCTTGGTCCCGTCGTGGGAGATGACGCGCACATAGCTCTTACGGTGCGTGGACGGATCCACCTTCTCCCCGTACTCCTTCATCTTCTCGCACACCCGCTCCAGCAGCTCCGTCAGGTGCGCCTCGGAGCGGGCATACGGCACCTACAGGGCCGTGGAGGGGGGTCAGAGTTGGGAGAGCAGCGCTGGGGAGGACCGGGACACAGTGCCAGCTATTACCACGACACCACAGTTCCCGGTTCGGGGCTCACCTCCACCACCGACTGACTGCCGTCGGGGTTGATCCGGAACGAACCCATCTGGATGGTTTTCCGGGGGTCGACCTGGGCGATCTCCCACTCCAACTCGTCCACCAGTGCCCGGCACGCTGCGGGACGGGTACGTCAGCGGCCTCGCAGCCCGACATCCCCGCGCAGCAGCCGCCGCACGGCGCACGGAGCTGATCCCCGCCGGTACCCCGTCCCATCCCGTCCCGCCGCACCTCCGCAGTGCAGGTCCTGGCTCCGCCGGGCGCTCACCGCGGGCAGAAGAGCGGCCACAGCCGCGGCCACACACAGCGCGGCCGGGATGGGGATACGCTCCCTCCTCATCGTCCTCATCCTCCGCCCCGGCCGCGCGGCGCCCGTTCCCTGCCCGACCCTCACCCGCCGGGGCCCGGCCGAGCCCCCGTCCGCCACCGCCGCCCCCCGGTCCCGCCGCCTCCGGGCCTGCCCGTCGCGGTGCCTGTCCCGCCGCGCTCCCTCGGCCGCGCTGCGGCGGAGAACGGCTCCTCCTGGAGGGCGGCGGCGGAGGCTGCCGGGGCAGCGGTGGCTGCCGTGAGGGGTGAGGCCACTCCTCGGCCCTCGGCGGGACCGCCCCGAGCGCAGGCAGCGCCTCGGCCACCCCACGGCGAGGAACGAGGCCCCGGAGCTGCCAGGGCCCGGCCCGCGTGGCGGTCGGCCCCAGGGGGGCGGGACCTACGGTGAACGCGCCCCCGACGGCCTTTCCCGCCTCTTTGTTTGCATATCCCGCCCCCTCCTTTTGGCCCCGCCCCTTCTCTCTCGGATCCCGTTCCCGTAGCAAAAGAGGCGGCGGTGCGAGGGGCGGTCTGAGGGCCTTTATGGGTGCGCCCGAACCGGCGGGCGGACAACACGGGCTGTGCCGCGGTACTACCGGGCACGGGCGGGGAGTGTGGGTCCAAGGGCCCTAGGGCAGTGCTGGGCCCTGGGCAGCCCTGGCCCCACTGCTGGTTCCAGGCCCAAATGTTCTTTGTCCCCATCACAGCGCCAGCACGGGGGGAAACACGGCCCCATCTGCAGAGACAAAGTGGGGTCAGAGGATGTGGGGCAGAGGTAGAGGGGGCCGGGGTCCTGGTGCTTACGCTTGGGGCTGCTCTGGCTGTCAGGCTCGGGCACTTTCCAGTCCAGCTTACGGCCTTTCTCGTAGAGGGCCTTGAGCACCTTGCGGAAGTCATCAGGCTCACTGCCACCCTGGCTCAGCTCCAGGTATTTGCGGTACAGCTGCAGCGCCGTGCGAGCGTCCTCGATGCTGTCGTGGGTCTCACCTTGGATCTTCAGGTCTGCGGGGAAAGCTCAGCTCAGCAGGGGGCTGTCCACGTGGTCCCATCATGGGAGAAGCCTCAGGGAGCTGCTCCTGGCCCCCATGGATCCCAGGAGGCAGTTACTAACCCAGGAAGTACCAGGCGAGGAAGCGCAGGGAAATCATCCTCTTCCTGGGGATGTGGAATAGGTACACAGTGTCAATCACCTGGTCCTTGGGCACCTGGAGGGCAGAAGTTACTGCTGGCAGTGCACAGTTCCTCACGCAGGGGCTGCTCTGGGGCCCCCATCCCACCCAGGACACTGTGGGTCTGCAGGGGTGGGCCTCAGCGCTCTCACCATGAGGTTGATGACACGGAAATCCTTCTGCAGCCCATGGCCCACAAACTTGACACCCACATCGATGAGGAAGCGCAGCTTCAGGTAAGTGGATTTGAGAGTGGTGAGGTGCTTAGAGGAGATCTTGGCATCCAGGTCTCCAGGCTTGATCCCCGAGTACTGCGTCAGGTAATCCACCACCTGTGGTGACAGAGCACATGGTGCTGGGCTGGGACAGTTGGGGCACCCATAGGATTTTTATCGTCCTTGTTCCTCCCAGCATCCTAGGGAGGGTGCTGCCATTACCCCAGATGCCCCTCCAGGGAGCAGCAGACAGAGGGGCTGTGCCACCCCTGCAGGGGTGGGAGCTGCACAGGGCTAGCAGGGGCACCATACCTGCTCTTGGGTGGAGATATAGTCATCAATGAAGGGGACGCCCTCATTAGGGCCCTGGCCCCGCACGCATGTGATCCTGGCCACAGACATCTGGCTGGGTTTGATAGTGGATTTGGTCCCATCACTGCGCAGCTCAGCCTCCTCCTGCGATGGAGAGGAGAGCTCAGGGCCAGGCAGCTCCTGCTGCCCCGTGTGACCTGGCACAGACACAGCACCCTGTCCCCCACTGCCTGACCTCATTCAGCGTGACAAACTCAGCATCCAGCCCCACCAGGTCTCCTGCCTGTGGCATCTCGCTCAGCATGAGGGGGATGAAGGTGGCGTGGCATTTGCGCTGTTTGCGAGCCAGGGAGGCCTCCGCCAGCAGAACATTGGCTTCAATGGGGTTCTTGACTGCAGGAAAAGGGGGGGGAGGGAGGGGGGCAAGGATCAGCTGGGAGCAGACAGCTTGCTCCCACACAGCCACTTCCTTTCAGACACTCACTGATGAGGTTGTACTTGGAGTTGAGGTTCCTCCGGGCATAGTACAGGATAGCAGGCACCTTCCAGCTCATGTCAAACTGCACCGCCTCGCACTGCAGGAAGGGAAGGACAGGGCCCCCGGGGGGTTGGGATGTGTCAGGGTGCTCCCACGTAGGGCAGGAACCTCCCTGCACCAGGGCTCGACACCAGGGGAGGAGCCACTGGGCTCCCTCACCAGCAGCCACAGGCACTCACCTTATCCACAGGCTCAATGAGGAAGTCGTTGAAGAGATACCACTGCTGGTGCGTGACTCCCTGCAGAGAGAGGCACAGACACTGCATTAGGGCCCCCCTGGGCAAATGTAATGACTCCTCTACCCAGCTACTGGGGACAGGGGTGTGACCATGCCATATGGGAACTCCCTCCCTTCCTGGGACACTGAGGGGAAATCCCTGCTGGCCTGGGTGGTGACAAGTGTAAACGAAGCTCTGGGGCTGGACGGGCACTCCACAGAGATGCAACAAACAACAGGCAGGGATGCAGTCTTGACACATTCTGGGAATTCCTGGTTTGAGCATCTCCACCAAACAGAAGGATTGCCCAGACCAGCCCTGTTTCCTGTGGAAGGGAGGTGAGGTCACAGCCCCTACCTGGAACCACAAACACAGGCTGCCAATGCACCCAAGACCCAGGAGGAACTAGCCCAGTAAGAGTGGGAAGAGCTCTTCTTTATCCCCTTCCTCCCCCCATAGCGTGCCTGAGAAGCACTCGCCTGTTGAAGGCTTCCTGACATCCAATAAATTACACTCAATACTTTACTAAGAGAGCAAGAGCACCGGGAATGGTTCCATTAGACAACCCAATTCCTGAACAAGCTCTGCTCAAGAAATCCTAGGCAAGGCAGGAGCGCACCAGTCCACAGGGCATCTCACCTCCTTCCTTTGGTGGTAAGTCTCTCCCACTTTGATGTGACCCACCAGGCTGCCTCCCGTGCGGGAATCCAGGATGTGGACAACTGTGGCCATGAGATCGTAGACATACACCGACTCAGGGTCATCAGATGGACTCAGCTGCAGGAGGAACCAGCCCCAGGGGAAAATGTCTGAGCCCATGACTTGCCATCTAGGCAGTTGCCAGATCTCCATCCCAAACCCCAGAGCTCAGACGTGCAGAGTTTTCCAGGCCAGCCACACCTGAGGCGTGGAGCTCAATCAAGGCATCTCTGAGATGATCCCTTTATCTCTCACCCACATACAGTCAGCAGAAAGTGGTTCTAAAGCGGTTCTGTTCCTGCAGCCCCACGTGCACACAACCACACAGTCCCACAGCGATGTCATCAGCCTTTACCTCATCGCTTTCACTCCAGTTGCACACATCTAGCTCCTTATTCTTGGTCAGCCTCATCTTGATGGCGTGGGGGATCCAAATGTTCTTCAGTTCCTCCACAGAAGGATACGAATGCCCCACCTCGGGGTTTCCCAGTTCCTTCCTGCAAGGAGAATCACAGAAGGCAGAGCTGGAAGCAGTCATGAGATGCAGCCTTGGTCCGATTCTCCAGGGCAGGATTTATACCACCCAACCTATCCATCAGCCAGCTCCTTCATAAGCTTTCCTCTGCATCTTCCTAGATCAGAGCCCTGGGAAAGCTAATGTCAGCCTAAAAGGGCTGATACATGGCCCTGGGTCTTTTGTCAGTCTGAAAAGGAATGGGTAACAGAGAGCGAGGGCTCAAAAATGGATCACCAGGGTATCTGAACAGTACGCAGCACAGAGCACCTACGCAGGGTCACTCTCAGGGCAGCAATGAGACTGTTCCAGTTTAGGGTCCACAAGGAAGTATAAACAGGTAGACTATGGAATGATTATTAAATGAGAAACGGCCCCGGATTCTGGAACAATCCAGATGGCATCACTGCTCAGCTAGAGCTGCTTTCCCAGGAACAGTCACTTACCAATCTCCAAGAGAGATTTCTTGTCCTTTGGTGATCTCAAAGCCTCCTCTCTTCATCACGGCTCTCTGAAAGGCATACTGACAACGAAACACAGGGAAGTGTCAGCACAGAGTGACAGGCAGGGCTCAGGAACACGTGGGTGACAGCCAGGCCAGCAGCAAAGAAAAGACAGACTGTGAAGTCAGTGACAGGGAAAAAGACAGCAAGGGAAACCCAGCTGTCCACCAGCTCTGCTGTGCTTGTACTTGGGGAAGCAGGCACTGCCTCGTTGCTCCTAGGTCCTAGGGGGTTGGGGGAATGAAAGCGTGACTCTACTGAAGTCCTGTCAGCTTTGTCATAGCAGATCTTGTCTTTTCCAATTCCAAATGCACAGCTCATGCTATGTGCCATGACCAAACACCAACAAGTCCTCTCCAGACAAAGTATGGTGATGCTTGAGTTGCAAAGTATGGTGGAGAGCAAGAGACCATTAGAAATGGCAAGATCACAGTGAAAACAATTCCGAAGAATGGGACACGCAGCAAACCCCGTGTGGCAGGGAGGACAAGCCTGCTTCTGCCCCAGAGGGTCTCCCCCACCTCAGCCTGTGTCTTCCAGAAATCTGCTTCCTTGGAGCTGTTCACCTCACAGTTAATGACCAGGACATCTGGCAGGCAGCGGATATTCCGGGTCTGGACCTGCAGGAAGAGTGGGAGATGGAAGGAAGGCAGCACAAAGAGCCCCAAGAAAGGCTCAGAACTGGATGTGGCACATTATGTCCTTTCCCCTCTTCCAAAGTCTTTGCCTGTAGTGCTCCCCCCACTGCCTGGTAAAGTTTCTTGAAACCAGAGTATACTATAAGGGAAATTGAGGCAGGAAGCAGGCTCCCACACCCCCAGAGCCTCAGAGGCTGCATCAGAATACGTGTGCTTGGCTCCCAGGGGCTTCTCCCCACCCCAAAGGCTTCAGATGGGATCTGCATGACCCACGTTCCAGCATCATGCAGCCCCAGCAGGCCACGGAATACCCTGCACCATGCCAGCTCACAGGCCAGGTGAGGAACCGAATCTCCTGCATCCACTCAGAAGGTTCCCTGCTGACTGATGGAGAAACTGCCCTTGCTCAGCCTGAAGCACTCACACCCTTTTCTTTCCCACACCCCCCAGCCTGCAGCTCCCTCTCTGGCTCACCGTGGGCTGATACTTCTCACAGTTCTCACACCAAGCCTGCGTGTTCTGCTCCAAGCAGATGCTTCTCTTTAAAATTTGGGCAAACTCATAGTCTTTCACTGGTTTTTCTGAAGGAAGAAAGGACAATAACGTCACCTTCCAATATACACATCTTTACCGATTTAGCTCAGCCAGACCTCTGGGGTTTTCCTCACAACCACCAGGGAGAAGGTCAACCCCCAAATCTGCTTTCCTGCATCCCAAAGCTCAACTGCTGGCCCTGCCACAGCCCAGGCCAGATGACTGCAGGAGTTCCTCAGGTGTCTGTCAACTCAAAAAAACCACGGCTCATCCATACAGCTAACAAACCCTCACGTGGCTGTCCTGTCCCAAGGGGAAGGCAGCAGGGTGAAACCTGCAAGCCCTGCCCACCCTTGCTGGTTACCAGTGCTCTCCGGGTAGGAGAGGGTGAAGAGCAGCGTGGAGGACACACGGACAGTTTCTTTTCCACAGCGACACATGCTGCAGTTCTCCACCTCACAGCTGAACAGCTGACCAATAACCGAGTCCCCTGAGGACCCAAAGGTGCTGGAAGGAAAAAAAAAAAAAAAGGGTTAGCAGGATCACAAAAATCCCTGCTGAGCAGGGATGGGTGGTACAGAGAGTCAAGCACTGGGGGACAGATGGTGCCAGACCATCTCCATGCCCCATTTACTCTCCATCCTGCCAGCAGGCCAGGGAAGTTACCTGCTGCCAGCACCCCGATATGCCTGTGGTCCCTCCTGCTCCTGGGTCTCCTGGTGCAGCTGGGTAAGGATGAAACGGTTCCAGCTCTGAATCAGCCGCCCCAGGTTCACCTTCCCTGTGGCTTCGTCTGAGTCAGCCAGGATCAGACCCAGTGCTGAAGCCTCTGGGATCGTGCGGAAAGCCCGCAAGAAATTGCTTCCCTGAGGATGGAGCAAGAATGGTATGTCACAGCCATCAAATAACAGGAGTTTCCATCTGTCTGATGCCATTTCTTCAGGACCCAGCACCACCCTGCTCCTCTGTGATCTCTTACCCAGTTGCATCACACTGTCTGGGCTTGCCACTGACCTGGCAGGGATCTCCTCGGGACAGATCAAGCATGTGGAAGAGCAATCCCAGCTCACAGCCCAGGCAGAACTCCTTCTGGCACAGGTGGTTCTGGACCAGGCAGCGGACAGGCTCCAAAAAATACAGCACCTGGTGGACACAGAGACATCAGAGGTGGTCCCAGGGCTGCAATAGCCTGGGCAGGGCTGGGCATCTCCCACCTGGATCATGCAGTTGCAGTAGGCATTGGGGATATGGGGCTCCAAGCCTGCAAACAGTGTCTTGTTATAATGCTTGAAATCAAAATCTTCCAGGCCCAGCTTGGAGTATTTGATTGTGACCTGAGGAGAGACGCAGTATGTCTAACAAATGCTCTCCCACATCACAGGGCATCCACAAAACGTCCTGGTCTCCCCATGGACGTGTAAGCTGGTACTGGAGCCCACATGGGTCCTTCGAAGGCTACCTTCCTGTACTTCTTGGCCACCATGTAGAGGTGAGGCTCCTCCTCCCGCCCGATTGGGGACTCAGGAACTTGGCTGAAACTGTCGAACTCATTGTCTGCCTCTTTTAACCGATAGGGGATCTGTGAGGGAGAAGAGAAGGGAAGAGCAGCTGAATCCTGAGGTGAAGCACCACGAACTGAAACAAACAGCTCCTGGGCTTTCCTACCTCCCCAAATGAGCAAAGGAATAAACCAGAAAGGAGCGGGGCCCTCCCTTAACCTGCACAAGTCCTCTACACCTTCCTTCTTACAAGGGACTTATCACTGTGGGGAAACTACAGCGGTGCTGCGGGCAAGGGTGAAATGCAGCAGTGTTTTCCCAAGGGCAGGGACATGCCATGTCCACAAACCTCTGCACCAAACAGTTCAAACCTTCTCTGCCACAGAGCGAGTGGGACCAGGCACAACGTCCTCCTGAGGGCACGTACCTGGTTGCGGAGCTTGGTCCTTGGGTTTGGAGCGTAGCCAATGAACCCCACTTTCTTCATGGTGCGCAAAATCTCAGGATCTACCGGAGGAGCTCGCCTACAAAACACACTGTGACTCAGAGGCCGCTCTGTTTGGCAGCACTGCTTAATGGAGTGCCTTGCTGGACCCACCAGAGGGTCACAGAGGTTCCTCTCATTCAATCATTCCCCCAGGAAACACACTATTCATTTTTAGCCACAATAAAATACTGGACCAGCACAATCCAGGACTTTTTCCACACCAGCTTTCACTGAGGGAGACTGTCAGATTACCTGGGTGCTGGGGCTGAGTTGGCGGCAGGCCAGTCTGACAGCAGGGTCTCACTGGTCAGTGGCACAGGGATGAGAGAGAGTGGCACGAGGTCCTGATTCCAGTCCAAGTGCGGCAGCGTGTCGACAATGCAGGGCAGAGCAAAATCGGTCTCCCGGGAGTAGGTATTGAAGGTGACCTCTGGGGAGTCGGCCCAGAGGTGCACACACCCCTCGGAGTCACCAAACGCCAGGGCCTGCTTGCTGGCCGAGACGTCGAAGGTCATGATCAGCGGCCCCACGGTGTTCACGTGGAAGATGTCGGCCGGGTTGGCGAGGCCAGTGGGCTCACAGAACTGGCACTGACCTGAGGGAGGGAAGTGCAGAATGAGGCAGCGTCAGGACAGCGCTCGCTGACGGGACCAGCTGAGCTGGCAGGGGGCAGACCAAGCGCTCCACCAGCTCAGTCCTGCTGCGACTCAATGCTGACCCAAGGGAAAAGCAGCTTCCTCACCTGTCTGGGAGATGATGGCCAGGCGAGAGGTGTAGGTGGGGATGAAGCGGAGGAAGAAGGGGTCGATGTGGACCTGCAGAGGGGTGGTGGCTCGCATCATGCGCAGGTCGTACACCTTCAGGAAGCGGTCGCAGGCCAGGCCGTTCATCCGGCTGGAGAAGCCACAGGTCACCAACAGGTTCCCGTGGACGTCAAAATCGGACAAGCTGCCTGAGTAGGCATCAAACTCGTGTTCCACCACAAACGTGCGCAGATCCCGCAAGGACACCTGGGAGGGTAAGACTGGTCACCCTCTGAGCTCTGGATTGACCCCAGGATACCCAGGGGGATCTGAGCATCAGGATGGCTGACAGCATTACCTTCCCTGAGGTGTGCCCGCAGAAAAAGAAGCGGTTTGATTGCCTCATGATGGTGATGCCAGGTACCTCCACGGTGTACTGGAAAGGACAAAGAGCAGCAGGGTGAGCACCAGACAAAGCACCCACAGGACACAGTGCTGTGGAGAAGGAAGGGCGGGGTACCCGTGGTACCTTCTGCGTCTCCTGGACAGTGTTGAGGTCTATCTCGATCACGTGGTTCTGCAGTCCCCCGACCAGCAGAGTGCTGCTGTCCGTGAGCAGGAGGCTGTGCATGTCCTCAGCCTCATCCATGCTGCAGAGGAGAGAGGATAGCCCCTGTGCTCACACTGAGCTCTGGGACACAGCAGGGAAGGAGTCTGGGCACTGTGACCATTCCCTTGTTCCCAGCTGCCAGGGCAAAGCACTCACAGGTAGTCAAATATGATGAGGCCTCCTCGTGACATGCACTTCAGGTTGGTTTTGGTCAGGAAAAGGACCCCACTCTCCAGGCTTTGGATCTGCCGGATGTCATCGCTGCTGTTTACTTGGAAGGAGGAGTATCGCTCCAGTGTTGGGCCAAAGAACGAGGTGGCGTGGCCCTGAAAGTAGTGGGAGAGGATTGTCAAGACCCTGCGTGAAACACAGGCAAAAGCTGCTCTACTCTGTACTGCTTGGATCCAGGCTGGCTGCCTTGCTGCTTCAGCCACTTAGAGAAGGGCATCTTGCCTCTCTGTCTTGACAGAACCATGAGAGGTTGTTCAGACTTTCCTTTTTTCTGCAGGAATGAGTAAAGAACCAAAAGTTCCACCACCCCAAGAGGTCAGGGCTGCAGCACCTGGAGACTCTCTGACAGACAAACGAGGCTGAGCATTTCCCACACTATTCCAGCTCAGCCACTTCCAGCTCTTTGCATTTGTGTGGAACAACTCCCAGATCCAAGCCGGCATTTCCAGCTCAGACCCAGCCCCAAGCCAGTGCTCCATTCTCAACCAGCTTGCCTCCAGCAGGTCAGAGTACACAGATCTGGGGCCACAGCTGCCTCAAGGCACCTACCCCATGGTTCCCAACCCACAGCATTTCTTCATGGAGGTCAAAATGGGAGACAGAGACGGGCACGCCCACTTCAGAGACAGCAGTGTGCAGCTCGCTGTACATGCCCTCCACGATGTGCACAGACTCTGGCACTGCAATGCCCTCTAAGGGCACCCCCTCGGGATCCAGCTCCACGTTCTGCAGCAGGCTGGGGTTGAGGTGGGGGTCTAGGACGGGATCCAGTGCCGGGTGCAACGTGGGTGCATACTCAGCAAGGGAGGGGTCGAGACCTTCAAAATTCATGGTGAAAACCAACGGCTCCCTTTGGAACAGAAAAGGAACTAAGTTGGTCAGTCAGAAACACCAAGGGCCGCGATTCTTAGAATCACCGCGCAGGGCCCGTGACTACAGGGGCGATGGAAAGGCGCTGGAATCTCCGCCGAGCAGAAGGTGCACCTCTCCGGGCTGCGCTCACAGTGCAGCCCCGTAAAGCCCCACCCCGAGATGCACTCAGCAACTTATCACGGCCGTGAACCGCGAGGACGAAGCCCACCGCCCCACCGCCCCTCCGCCCCTCCGCCCGGTGCCCCGGACCCCCACCACTCGCGCGGGGCTCCCACCGACCCCCCCGCACCTCCACCTCCAGAGCCGCCCCAGGCGGGCGGGACCGCGCCGGCCCCGCACCTGCCCCTTATCTCCGCGGCCGGCGCGGGGCAGACGAGCGATATCGGCTCCCGCAGGCCCAGAACAGCCGCGGGGCGCACCCAAGCAAGCCCGACGCAGCACGGGGGCCCGACCCCGGCCGAGCGCTCCCCGCAGAGCCCCCAACCGGGAGCGTTACCCACAACCCCCCGCGCTCCGGCCAAAGATCCCACGCTGCCCCGCACGAGGAGAACAGAGGCGGCTGTCACGCGCGGAACGCCGCGCGCTGCCGTTACCGAGCGGCCCCGGGCGGAGCCCGCCGGGAGCGACCCGGCCCCGTCCCGCTGCTCCCCTCCTCACGTCGCTATAGCAACCGCGCCCCCCGCCGTCCGGCCCGGAAGTCGGCCCGGCGAGCCAATGGTAGCGCGGTGCTGTGTGCTGTGGCCAATCAGTACCTGAGAGAGGCGGGACTAAGCGGAGCGGTGGGCATCGTACCGGACGGCGCGGCGGAGGGGACAGAAAGTTGCGGGTGGCGGCTCGCGTTCTGGATGTGGTGGTCCGGACAGCCCCGCGCACCCACCCGCACTGGGGCCAGGCTGGGCTCTTGGCGGTAGTTCTCCGGGATCCCCCCATGGAACCCCAAGTGTTGCGTGTCCCTTGGCCCCGGCCGCCCCCGACGGCCCTCGCAGCGTCCCCCCCGGTGTCACGTTGTCTCGTTGTATCCAACAGTGTCCTCTCCCGGCGCCCCCGGTCCGTGGCCACGGTGCCTCCTCATGCTCGGCGGTGCCGCACTGCTCCCTTGTCCCCCGGAGCCCCGCGGCTGCACTGAAGCCCCCGAGACGGGGACGCCTCCAGGAGCTCCTGGGATGGGGACACCCCCTGGAGCTCAGCGGAGGGGAACCGGGGTCGGGAGAGTCCGGAGGACCCAGATCCCACCCCCGAATCGGCGCTCAGGACGCGGTGCAGCCGGTGGGGGTCCTGGGGATGCGCGGAGGGTCAGGCAGCCGTTGAGTCCTGGGGGTCGGTCCGAGGCGAGGGCGCAGCCCGGCGGTGGGGGGGCCGTGCCTGGGGAAGGCCGGGGGCAGCCCCTCCGGGCGGGGACCGGGAAGCGCAGGAGCCGCCCTGTCGGGGCCGCCGGGATTGCGGAGCTGCGGGCAGCAGGGAGGAAGGGGGGCGGGCAGCCGGGTGTCCCGGGACGGCGGGGAGCGGGACAGCAGCGGGGCCTCCGCTACCGTTTCCCCGAGAGGCACTGGGAACAAGGTGCGGGGACGTGGGGACATCAGGGGAGCATTGCGGGACACCTGCGGGGCCGCCCCGTCCTGCAGTGCGCAGATCCGCGCCCGTCGCATCGCACCGCGTCCCGGGAGCGGATCCGCGAGGAGCGGTGCGGTGCGGGGGGAGCGCAGGTGTGTTCGGCACCGTCCGCGGTGCCGCCGGGCGTGGAGCCTCCAGGAACTGCCCCGGGTTTTCCTGCCCGTCCCGTCGGGGCGCGGGGCCGGAGCGGGGCGCGGCGGGGCGCAGCCCGGGGACCCCGGCCCGGTATCGGTTCTGCTTTCGGGGGAGGCGGCGATTTCGCAGTAACGGGGGGTGGGTGCCACCTGCCCCGGGGATTCCCCACCTGCCGCCGCCCCATAAAAGCTGTGGCTCCTCCGGTGGCGGCACTAACCCGACCCGATTCGCCCCGCCATGGCCCCACTCCGCCGCCTCCTGATCGCACTCTGCCTCCCGGCGCTGCTGCTGCCGTCCGCGGTCCCGTTCCCGGCCCCGAGCACCGACTGGGCCGCCTGTAGGGACCTCTCCCAGCGGCTGTCACGGCTGCTGGGGACAATGAAGGAGTCGCACCGAGTGTTGGTGAGTGCCGGGACGGGGTTTGGGGGAGCAGAGAGATGAGGGATGATCCGGGAACAGGAAGCACTGGACGTGCTCAGGGAACCGGGAATGCTTTGGGAACCAGAACTGGGGATGCTCTGGGGTCTGGGAGAACTGGGAAACCAATGTCACTTAGAGAACTGGGGGAAATGCTTAGGGGATGCTTAGGGAACCAGAGGTGCACCAGGAACCAGGAGTGCTTGGGAAACTGTGAGAAATGCTCCTGGAACTGGGGGTACGGGCACAGGGGATCTGGGGGCACAGGATTTGGGGGTACTGTGGTGCTCTGGCTGCCCAGGAGGAGCCAAGGTACTATGGGGTCCCTGTTAACTCCCACTGTCAGGATGGGGTCCGTCTGGGTGGAGAAGAGGACTCCGAGGGGGACTGTGCTCCCCGCATCCGATGCAGTGATGCCTGTGACCCCTCCACGCTGGACACAAACAACACGGTACCAGAGCGGGGGGGCTGGGAGGGTCTGGGTGGGGATCTCTGGAGCCAAAGCCGGGTCGGGGGGGGGGTTCTTTTAGGGTGTGTGGATGCTCTGGGGATGCATTGCAATGTCTGAAGTGTCCTGAGGGTTCAGGAGTGCTTGGAGGTCCCAGAAGTGCCAGGGGTCTGCTGGGGGGGGAGGCGGGAGGAGGTGGCAGTGATGCTGGAGGTGTTCCTGGGGGGCATCTCAGAAGCACCCAAATACTCAGGGACGTCAGGCTGGCTTGGGGGGGGGGGTCTCAGGGTGCTGGGGGTGCCAGAAACATGCTAGGGTGGTCCAAGGGCTGTTGGAATCCAGAGGATCCCCAGGGGTTGCTTTGGGGACATACTCAGTGGTCTCTGTTCCTGGGATGGTTCCCGGGGGACCCATCCACCATCTTCACGCCCCTCCTCCTGCCCCCCAGCACTGCCTGCAGCGGATCCTGCGGGGGCTGCAGCACTACCAGGCTATGCTGGGCTCCGACATCTTTGCCACACACCCACAGCCAGAGCTGAAGGCGGTGCTGGAGGGGCTGCTGGGCCTCGTGCAGGTGAGCTGATCCTGACCCCCCACCCCAACCTTGATCTTAACATCAACTCCAACCCCAATCCCAACCCAGAGCCCTCTGACCCCTCTCTCCCTGCAGGTCCCAGTCCGCTCCTGCCAGCCCCCTCTGCCCACCCCTGCAGTCACCTGGAGACAGCCACTGCTGCAGCACAACACACTCGAGCGGCTCCGCTCCTTCACCGCCATCATGAGCCGTGTCTTCACCCACAGTGCCAGTGCCCGCTGAATCCCCCTGCCCTCCCCCCCGTTATTTATTTCCTATTTATGTGCCACGTTCCCTATTTATACAGGGTATTTATGGGTTTCTAATAAAGGGCTGGGCAACGAGGAGCTGCTCTCTGTTACAATGCCACACCAGGGCTGCCCTAACAGCACTACGAGCAGATGGGGAGGAAGGGGTTTATTTACACAGGGGGGCCAGGAGGGGTCACTGGAAATCGCTGGCGTCGATTTGGAGCGGTGGGAAATCACAGTCGGCAGTGAAGAGTGAGGTGGCAGCGGTGGGCAGGGACACATCCTCAGGCTGTGGCAGGAAGGGGTCACGAGGATCCAGGAGCACGTCCCTGTCTATGGGATAGGGGGGGGTCAGCGCTGAATGACCCCACAGCCCCACAGCTCCCAGCACTCACCCGTCGGTCCCACGCACCATCCAGGGTGGGCAGCAGCTCTGCTGCCTCCAGCTGCCCCAGGTCTGGCTCCTGCAGTGGCAGCCCCTCCACGTCCCCCAGCTCCGACGGCAGCAGTCCCATGGCACTGCTCCCCAACAACAGCTCCGAAGCACCGCTCCCCAACAGCGGCCCTATGGCACTGCCCCCCGTGGGCAGCACCCTCTGCTCTCCAGGCTCCACCTGCAGCAGCTTCAGCACTACGGGTGCCCCCAGGTCCCCCATCCCACTCTGCAGCACCCCCAAGCCTCCCGACCCCAATTGCTGCAGGGATGGAGGCACTGGGACTTGGGGTCCTGGCTGCTGTGTCCCCACTCCTACAGCCACCACCTGCTGCTGTCCTGGGCTTTCAGCCTGCAGTATCCTGGGGGTCACACCCCCCTCCAGCACTGTCCCCAGGCTCATGGGCTGTTGCCCACCAATCTTCAGCTGCAGAGTCTCC
This sequence comes from Cyrtonyx montezumae, assembly GCF_038088225.1. Taxonomy (NCBI): domain Eukaryota; kingdom Metazoa; phylum Chordata; class Aves; order Galliformes; family Odontophoridae; genus Cyrtonyx; species Cyrtonyx montezumae. The sequence continues at coordinate 114,839 of NW_027072095.1, read as the reverse complement.
AGGTCCTCTGTGGCCACCACCAAATCCTCTTCTGTCTGCCACATCTCGTGGGGCTGCCTGCAGGCACAGCACGGGGTCAGGGGAGGGGTCCAGTCCACCCCTGTGGGGCTGAGGGGTGGGGGAGGAGAAGGGCTCACCTGGAGGACACACGGATGAGACGCTGGTTCAGGTACGCCTTCTTCTCAGTCAGGATCCCTGGGGAGAGGGGAGGATGAGTTGGGAGGGGGTAGCAGGCACTCCCCCCCCCCCGCACTCTACCGTGCTGTAGTGCACCGTACCTTCATGCCGTTGGCTGTAGTAGGGCTGGAAGGCTTCATCACGGGGGGTGTCGGGGTAGAGGAAGAGTAATGGGTTCTCAGGGATGTTCTCTTCCGCCAGCAGTTGGTAATCACGGATGATGTCGGGCAGTGCCAGTGATGCCAGCTCGGCTGAGGTGTAAGGGACGACGGCACGGAAGGCGGGGGGCCCTACAGGGAGGGGGAAAAGGGGTTCAGTGGGTGGGTGTGAGGTTACAATGAGGGGCAGGGGGGCTGGGGCCATGCCCACCGTTCTCAGGGTGCTCCACCCAGGTGCAGGTGACTCCCCCCAGCATGCTCTCACTGAACCGAATCAGGAACGTCCCCGTCCTCTTCACCTTCAGCAGTTTCTTCTCCTGTTTGCGGCTCACAAAGCCCAGAATGAGCCTGGGGTGGTAGAAGAGGAGAGCACAGTCAGCTCCTGCAGCCCCACAGCCTGACCCCCCAGGCCTGGCCATACCCATCTTTCCAGAGCTGCTTGAGGTGGTCATGCAGCAGTGCCAGGATCCTATCCAGCCAGGCCCAGAAGGAGAAACCTGCTGCACCATCCTGCAGGATGGAGACACAGGGGCATGGGATGGGGACACGGGGATGGATAGGGATGTGTGAGATGGGGACGTGTCAGGATGGATGGGGATACATGAGATAGGCACTGCTCACCTTGGAAAACTTGGTCCAGGGCAAGGCACTCTCCGGAGATGGTTTTGATCCTGCGGGGGGGAGTGGGGTGAGTGAGAGGGGCTGGGCTGTGGCCAGGGGGGCTCAGGGGGTGCAGGGCTGTACCAAAGAGCTTCTCAGCCAACATATGCAGGTGCTCCCGGCTCAGGCCCCGCTCGGCTGTGCTCTGGAACTGCCAACTCAGCACCTCTGCCAGCTTTGGCCATGGGGCTGCAGGCGGCGTGGAGAAGAACTGTTGGTCCTGTAGGGACAGCGCCAGTAAGACTGGGCAGGGATGGGGAGAGGACAGACACAGGAGACAGACGTGGTACAGAAAGTGGAATAAGGCGTGGGGTGAGACCAGCACAGGAGACAGAATCTGGGAACAGACATGGGATAGGACACAGAAATGGAACATCGGGACTGGGGTATGGGGCAATGGGTCAGGAGGGGGTATGGGGTCTGGAGGTAGTGGGGACAGCATGGGGACTGCTTGCCTTGGGGTTGGGGCTCAGCATGTTGAACCAGAGCACAGAGGCCCAGGCGCTGGAGAGCTGGTTGTTGTTGGAGATGATGACAAAGGGCAGCGTTGAGGTCTGTGGGGAGAGTGGGGGTCATTCTGGGTAGCCCCAACACCCAGACCCCCACCCCCCACCCCAGCTCACCTCCAGCTTCAGCTCCAGCCCACAGTATGCGTACGCCAGTGTGAAGGTGATGAGGTGAAGCTCCTCAGTCACAGCAAGGGGACCCTACGCAGGATGGGAACCCTCACCCACTGCCTGCCTGCTCTATGCCCCCTCCCCAAAACCCACACCTACCTCATTGGTGCCCCTGCTGCCTTTGCCTGATCCTCCGCCCTTCTGTTCCTTCAGCGTCTGTGGGGAGGTGGGGAAGGTCAAAGTGGAGCTGGGAACAGGGGTTCGGGTGGGGGTTGGGATGGGCTGGACCCAGTGGGGAGGACCCAGGGATTGGGTGCGTACAAGGTACTGGAAGTCACAGACCAACCCCTCCCGGGGGCTGTCCCCAACCAGGACAGTTTTGCTGCTCGAGGTCAGAATGTTGAATTTGCGGAACCTGTGGAGCAGAGGGAGGATGAGAGTGGGGTCTGCTGCAGCTGAGACCCCCTGGGGATGCTGAGACCCCTCTGGGGACACTGCGACCCCCTCTTCCCTGAGGCCCAGTTCCTGCCACCACCGCTGGTACTCAGCCTCTCACCCTCGTGTCTTCGGTGGGTCCCTGCAAAAGGCAACAAGGAGTCAGCTGTGAGCACGGCCCAGGACCCCAGTGGGGCGGTGGGACCCGGCCCCCCAGACCTGTCGATGTGGATGTTGGCCTCCATGCGGTGGTTGCGGTCGTGGAGGCGGACCAGCAGGCGGGCACGTGTGCAGAACTTGTTGGCCGTGCGCAGCACCAGTGGGCGCTTGGGGGTGTTGGGCATGCAGGGCTGCTGCTCCACCACGAAGGCACTGCGAGAAGGGGAGTGGGTTCAGAGCACCGCCATTGCAGCCACAGCCCACCCCAGGTCACATCCCCACCTCTGCAGCAGGCAGGTGAGCTGCTCCTGCAGCCGTTTCTCCAGCAGTGGCAGTTCTGTCTGCAGCGGGTCCTGCTCGTAGGTCACCTTCTGCCGCAGCTCCCCCACCCCCCGCAGCAGCTGCAGCAGCTGGAAGAGCCCCTCGCCCAGTGCTGTGAACCTGTAGGCACTGGGGGTCAGCAGGGCACGCTCCCCCTGACCTTTCCCCAGTCCTCTCAGCCCACCCCTACCAGCCCTGCAGCTGCAGCAGGCAGGTATCAGCGGGGGCCCCCAGGCAGCTGCGCTGCTGCCGGTCACGCCATGCACTCAGCTCCTGCTGCAGGAAGTCCCGCAGGGTCTCGCTGCGCCCCAGAAGCTGCTGAAGCTGTGCTACCACCTCCTGCAGGGATACCGGGTGTGGGTGGGGGGGCACACTGCAGCTGTGTCCCATCCACCCAGCCTGGCTTTGCATTTGCTCACCCGCCGCTGCCTGTCCAGGGACTGCAGCTTGGCCTGGAGCGCTTGGACCTGCTGCAAGTACTCTGGGTCACGGGAGTGGTCCTGGCCTGCAGCAGTGGGGCGGGGGGTTAGGAGGGTGCACAGAGCACTGGCTGTGCACCTGGCCCCAACCCCAAGATGCAGCTTTACCTGGCTGGCAGTACATCTTGTAGCTGAAGTCAAAGGCGTCCTGCAGGTCCTCCAGGTGCCGGAATGCACACTCAGCTTCCTGGGGGCAGCGGGAGTGAGGGACTGTGCACCCCCTATGGGGTGGGAGGCCCAGGGATGTATTACCTGCAGAGTGGTACGGAATTCGGCCAAGCGCTGTTGGATCTCCTGCTCCCGGCTGCTCTGTGGGGCCACGTTGGGTGCTGGGGGGGCCTCCAGCTGTGGGACGTGAGGGTCGGGCACCGGGCGGCTCAGCTCTGCCGCTGTGGGGGGGGAAGGGCCCACCCTACCTGCCCCTTCGCCTGTGCCCTCCGCAGGATGCGGCGCTCCTCCTGCAGCAGGTTGGCCACCAGGTTGGCAAAGTTCTCAGGCTGTTCCTCGAAGGCAGCCTATGGGGTGCACGAGGTGGGGGAGGGGGGGGGGGTGGTCAGGGCACAGCGAGTTCCCATTCCATCCACAGACCCCCACACACTCTTCGCGGCCCCCCACCCACCTGCAGGTCGATGCGCGCCTTGCGCAGGTTGTGCTTCAGCATGAAGTCCTCATCGCCCGGCCCCAGGCTGCCCAGCTGCTCCCCCAGCAGCGCCAGCAGCGAGTGGAACAGCATCCGCGCGTGTGATGAGAAGGGCTCGGCCGCCTGCTGCCTGCGGGACTGCTCAGTGCCCGCCCCACGGAGACCTCCCCCCCGCCCCACAGGTATCCTCCTCCCTCCCCCACGGTGCCCCCCCCGTACCAGTCCTGGTCCTCGATCCAGTCTGCCAGGCTCTGCCGTACGGTCATGGGCAGCGCGGTGGTGGTGTAAAGTTGGTGCACACGTTCCAGGTGGGCGGGGGGCAACTGCTGCACCTCCTGCCACTGTGCCATGGTGCGGGGTGGGGGGGTGGGGAGCAGGGTGCGGCGCTGGGACCCCTCCGGCTGCAGGAGATGGAAGCGGTGCTCGTTCGCCTCACACAGCCACCTCCCCCCCCCCAAACTGCAGCTCCCTCCGCGGCTCAGTGCGGGAGGGGATACCCGTGCTGGTGCTGGGGATGCAGCTCCCCGGGACCCCTACTGTCCCCACCGCTGCTTGGCATCCCTAGGCCCCGCTCCGAAGCTCCCCTCGAGTGGACACCCCCGGCCCCTCACCTGGACCGTAATCTCAATCAGTACCAGACCCGAACCTGGACCCGGCACCTCAGTGCCGCACTCCGATTCCGGTCCCAGACCCGGTCCCGGTACCGTCCCCGCACTCTGCACAGGAAGGCGCTGTGGCCACGCCCCCTCCCCGTTTTGCGCGGCGATTGGCGGAGCGCAGCGGTGCGGCCACGCCCTCTAGGACGGCGGAACGCGGGAGTTCCTGCGGGCACCGCCACTTCCCCGAAATGACGATTGGGGCGGGGCCACGTAGGGGGCGGGGCCACTGAGACCAGGATGTTACATAAGGGGCGGGCAACTGATCAGATCGCACACAAGGAGGCACGGTCATCTCCAAGGGGGCGGGGTCATGCGCGAGGGGGCGGGGTCGCACGTGTCAGCGTGCGGAGATGGCGGACCCGGGTGGGGGTCGGCGGCAGAGGGGACAGAGAGGCGGGGATGAGGCTGTAGGAACGGGGCCACTTGGCAGTGCTGGGCTGGGGGGGGGGACAGTATCGTGGGACAAAGTGTCGTCGTCGTCGCGCCGGGCGCTGTCACCGCGCACCTCGTCCAAGGCCGCCCGGGGCCAAGGTCCCCGCGCCCCGGGGCAGCGCGGCCGCCCCGGTCAGGACAACGACAGCGATAGGGACACGGACAGGGACGAACTGACGGCAGAGGATGAACTGAGCCGTCAGCAGCAGCTCCACCACCGTGCCCTGGCCCGGGCCCACGCTGGGGTTCAGCTGTGGGGGACAGGGGCTCAGCGCTGGCTCCCAACCTCACACCTCCCAGACCTCTGCTGCTCAATGCCCCATTAACCCCCTTCACGCCACCTCCCCTCTCCCCAAATCCCCCATTTCCCCTCAGCCATTCCCAGCCCCACAAAACCCCGAACATCCCCCAGCCGTTTCCCCCAAGCCCCTATTATCTCTCCCCCCACACCCCTCTCCCCCTACAGCACCCCATTCTCCCTCCAAGCCCCACATCCCCTCCCCTCTGCCCCGCTCACCGCACTGAGGCCCAGCGTGCCGCGCACGGCAGCCGGTGTTACCCCGTAGAGGACTCCGGCCCCCGCCAGGGCACCCAGCAGCTGGGCCAGCATATAGCCCAGGGCACGGGGCAAGGAGAGCTGCGAGGCCAGCAGGAAGGCCAGTGTGATGGCCGGGTTGAGGTGCCCACCGCTGACGTGCCCCAGCGCCTGCACCAGGGTGGCCTGGGCCAGCCCGAAGGCCAAGGCGGACCCCAGGACCCCGTGGGAGCCCGGGGTCCAGCGCAGCGAAGCCCCCAGCCCCAGAAGGGTGTAGAGGAGGCTGCCCAGGAACTCGGCCAGGATGGCCCTCCAGAAGGAGGACGAACGCAGCTCCCGCATGGCCCGGCCCCACTGCCCGCCGCGGCCCCGCTCCCCTCCCGGGGGCCGCCCGCACCCACCTTTATAAGTCCCGGGGGGAGGCGGGAGGAGGTGGCAGTGATGCTGGAGGTGTTCCTGGGGGGCATCTCAGAAGCACCCAAATACTCAGGGACGTCAGGCTGGCTTGGGGGGGGGGGGGGTCTCAGGGTGCTGGGGGTGCCAGAAACATGCTAGGGTGGTCCAAGGGCTGTTGGAATCCAGAGGATCCCCAGGGGTTGCTTTGGGGACATACTCAGTGGTCTCTGTTCCTGGGATGGTTCCCGGGGGACCCATCCACCATCTTCACGCCCCTCCTCCTGCCCCCCAGCACTGCCTGCAGCGGATCCTGCGGGGGCTGCAGCACTACCAGGCTATGCTGGGCTCCGACATCTTTGCCACACACCCACAGCCAGAGCTGAAGGCGGTGCTGGAGGGGCTGCTGGGCCTCGTGCAGGTGAGCTGATCCTGACCCCCCACCCCAACCTTGATCTTAACATCAACTCCAACCCCAATCCCAACCCAGAGCCCTCTGACCCCTCTCTCCCTGCAGGTCCCAGTCCGCTCCTGCCAGCCCCCTCTGCCCACCCCTGCAGTCACCTGGAGACAGCCACTGCTGCAGCACAACACACTCGAGCGGCTCCGCTCCTTCACCGCCATCATGAGCCGTGTCTTCACCCACAGTGCCAGTGCCCGCTGAATCCCCCTGCCCTCCCCCCCGTTATTTATTTCCTATTTATGTGCCACGTTCCCTATTTATACAGGGTATTTATGGGTTTCTAATAAAGGGCTGGGCAACGAGGAGCTGCTCTCTGTTACAATGCCACACCAGGGCTGCCCTAACAGCACTACGAGCAGATGGGGAGGAAGGGGTTTATTTACACAGGGGGGCCAGGAGGGGTCACTGGAAATCGCTGGCGTCGATTTGGAGCGGTGGGAAATCACAGTCGGCAGTGAAGAGTGAGGTGGCAGCGGTGGGCAGGGACACATCCTCAGGCTGTGGCAGGAAGGGGTCACGAGGATCCAGGAGCACGTCCCTGTCTATGGGATAGGGGGGGGTCAGCGCTGAATGACCCCACAGCCCCACAGCTCCCAGCACTCACCCGTCGGTCCCACGCACCATCCAGGGTGGGCAGCAGCTCTGCTGCCTCCAGCTGCCCCAGGTCTGGCTCCTGCAGTGGCAGCCTCTCCACGTCCCCCAGCTCCGACGGCAGCAGTCCCATGGCACTGCTCCCCAACAACAGCTCCGAAGCACCGCTCCCCAACAGCGGCCCTATGGCACTGCCCCCCGTGGGCAGCACCCTCTGCTCTCCAGGCTCCACCTGCAGCAGCTTCAGCACCACGGGTGCCCCCAGGTCCCCCATCCCACTCTGCAGCACCCCCAAGCCTCCCGACCCCAATTGCTGCAGGGATGGAGGCACTGGGACTTGGGGTCCTGGCTGCTGTGTCCCCACTCCTACAGCCACCACCTGCTGCTGTCCTGGGCTTTCAGCCTGCAGTATCCTGGGGGTCACATCCCCCTCCAGCACTGTCCCCAGGCTCATGGGCTGTTGCCCACCAATCTTCAGCTGCAGAGTCTCCAGGTCCTCTGTGGCCACCACCAAATCCTCTTCTGTCTGCCACATCTCGTGGGGCTGCCTGCAGGCACAGCACGGGGTTAGGGGGGCGAGAGGGGTCCAGTCCACCCCTGTGGGGCTGAGGGGGGGGGGAGGAGAAGGGCTCACCTGGAGGACACACGGATGAGACGCTGGTTCAGGTACGCCTTCTTCTCAGTCAGGATCCCTGGGGAGAGGGGAGGATGAGTTGGGAGGGGGTAGCAGGCACTCCCCCCCCCCGCACTCTACCGTGCTGTAGTGCACCGTACCTTCATGCCGTTGGCTGTAGTAGGGCTGGAAGGCTTCATCACGGGGGGTGTCGGGGTAGAGGAAGAGCAATGGGTTCTCAGGGATGTTCTCTTCCGCCAGCAGTTGGTAATCACGGATGATGTCGGGCAGTGCCAGTGATGCCAGCTCGGCTGAGGTGTAAGGGACGACGGCACGGAAGGCGGGGGGCCCTACAGGGAGGGGGAAAAGGGGTTCAGTGGGTGGGTGTGAGGTTACAATGAGGGGCAGGGGGGCTGGGGCCATGCCCACCGTTCTCAGGGTGCTCCACCCAGGTGCAGGTGACTCCCCCCAGCATGCTCTCACTGAACCGAATCAGGAACGTCCCCGTCCGCTTCACCTTCAGAAGTTTCTTCTCCTGTTTGCGGCTCACAAAGCCCAGAATGAGCCTGGGGTGGTAGAAGAGGAGAGCACAGTCAGCTCCTGCAGCCCCACAGCCTGACCCCCCAGGCCTGGCCATACCCATCTTTCCAGAGCTGCTTGAGGTGGTCATGCAGCAGTGCCAGGATCCTATCCAGCCAGGCCCAGAAGGAGAAACCTGCTGCACCATCCTGCAGGATGGAGACACAGGGGCATGGGATGGGGACACGGGGATGGATAGGGATGTGTGAGATGGGGACGTGTCAGGATGGATGGGGATACATGAGATAGGCACTGCTCACCTTGGAAAACTTGGTCCAGGGCAAGGCACTCTCCGGAGATGGTTTTGATCCTGCGGGGGGGAGTGGGGTGAGTGAGAGGGGCTGGGCTGTGGCCAGGGGGGTTCAGGGGGTGCAGGGCTGTACCAAAGAGCTTCTCAGCCAACATATGCAGGTGCTCCCGGCTCAGGCCCCGCTCGGCTGTGCTCTGGAACTGCCAACTCAGCACCTCTGCCAGCTTTGGCCATGGGGCTGCAGGCGGCGTGGAGAAGAACTGTTGGTCCTGTAGGGACAGCACCAGTAAGACTGGGCAGGGATGGGGAGAGGACAGACACAGGAGACAGACGTGGTACAGAAAGTGGAATAAGGCGTGGGGTGAGACCAGCACAGGAGACAGAATCTGGGAACAGACATGGGATAGGACACAGAAATGGAACATCGGGACTGGGGTATGGGGCAATGGGTCAGGAGGGGGTATGGGGTCTGGAGGTAGTGGGGACAGCATGGGGACTGCTTGCCTTGGGGTTGGGGCTCAGCATGTTGAACCAGAGCACAGAGGCCCAGGCGCTGGAGAGCTGGTTGTTGTTGGAGATGATGACAAAGGGCAGCGTTGAGGTCTGTGGGGGGAGTGGGGGTCATTCTGGGTAGCCCCAACACCCAGACCCCCACCCCCCACCCCAGCTCACCTCCAGCTTCAGCTCCAGCCCACAGTATGCATACGCCAGTGTGAAGGTGATGAGGTGAAGCTCCTCAGTCACAGCAAGGGGACCCTACGCAGGATGGGAACCCTCACCCACTGCCTGCCTGCTCTATGCCCCCTCCCCAAAACCCACACCTACCTCATTGGTGCCCCTGCTGCCTTTGCCTGATCCTCCGCCCTTCTGTTCCTTCAGCGTCTGTGGGGAGGTGGGGAAGGTCAAAGTGGAGCTGGGAACAGGGGTTCGGGTGGGGGTTGGGATGGGCTGGACCCAGTGGGGAGGACCCAGGGATTGGGTGCGTACAAGGTACTGGAAGTCACAGACCAACCCCTCCCGGGGGCTGTCCCCAACCAGGACAGTTTTGCTGCTCGAGGTCAGAATGTTGAATTTGCGGAACCTGTGGAGCAGAGGGAGGATGAGAGTGGGGTCTGCTGCAGCTGAGACCCCCTGGGGATGCTGAGACCCCTCTGGGGACACTGCGACCCCCTCTTCCCTGAGGCCCAGTTCCTGCCACCACCGCTGGTACTCAGCCTCTCACCCTCGTGTCTTCGGTGGGTCCCTGCAAAAGGCAACAAGGAGTCAGCTGTGAGCACGGCCCAGGACCCCAGTGGGGCGGTGGGACCCGGCCCCCCAGACCTGTCGATGTGGATGTTGGCCTCCATGCGGTGGTTGCGGTCGTGGAGGCGGACCAGCAGGCGGGCACGTGTGCAGAACTTGTTGGCCGTGCGCAGCACCAGTGGGCGCTTGGGGGTGTTGGGCATGCAGGGCTGCTGCTCCACCACGAAGGCACTGCGAGAAGGGGAGTGGGTTCAGAGCACCGCCATTGCAGCCACAGCCCACCCCAGGTCACATCCCCACCTCTGCAGCAGGCAGGTGAGCTGCTCCTGCAGCCGTTTCTCCAGCAGTGGCAGTTCTGTCTGCAGCGGGTCCTGCTCGTAGGTCACCTTCTGCCGCAGCTCCCCCACCCCCCGCAGCAGCTGCAGCAGCTGGAAGAGCCCCTCGCCCAGTGCTGTGAACCTGTAGGCACTGGGGGTCAGCAGGGCACGCTCCCCCTGACCTTTCCCCAGTCCTCTCAGCCCACCCCTACCAGCCCTGCAGCTGCAGCAGGCAGGTATCAGCGGGGGCCCCCAGGCAGCTGCGCTGCTGCCGGTCACGCCATGCACTCAGCTCCTGCTGCAGGAAGTCCCGCAGGGTCTCGCTGCGCCCCAGCAGCTGCTGAAGCTGTGCTACCACCTCCTGCAGGGATACCGGGTGTGGGTGGGGGGGCACACTGCAGCTGTGCCCCATCCACCCAGCCTGGCTTTGCCTTTGCTCACCCGCCGCTGCCTGTCCAGGGACTGCAGCTTGGCCTGGAGCGCTTGGACCTGCTGCAAGTACTCTGGGTCACGGGAGTGGTCCTGGCCTGCAGCAGTGGGGCGGGGGGTTAGGAGGGTGCACGGAGCACTGGCTGTGCACCTGGCCCCAACCCCAAGATGCAGCTTTACCTGGCTGGTAGTACATCTTGTAGCTGAAGTCAAAGGCGTCCTGCAGGTCCTCCAGGTGCCGGAATGCACGCTCAGCTTCCTGGGGGCAGCGGGAGTGAGGGACTGTGCACCCCCTATGGGGTGGGAGGCCCAGGGATGTATTACCTGCAGAGTGGTACGGAATTCGGCCAAGCGCTGTTGGATCTCCTGCTCCCGGCTGCTCTGTGGGGCCACGTTGGGTGCTGGGGGGGCCTCCAGCTGTGGGACGTGAGGGTCGGGCACCGGGTGGCTCAGCTCTGCCGCTGTGGGGGGGGAAGGGCCCACCCTACCTGCCCCTTCGCCTGTGCCCTCCGCAGGATGCGGCGCTCCTCCTGCAGCAGGTTGGCCACCAGGTTGGCAAAGTTCTCAGGCTGTTCCTCGAAGGCAGCCTATGGGGTGCACGAGGTGGGGGAGGGGGGGGGTGGTCAGGGCACAGCGAGTTCCCATTCCATCCACAGACCCCCACACACTCTCCGCGGCCCCCCACCCACCTGCAGGTCGATGCGCGCCTTGCGCAGGTTGTGCTTCAGCATGAAGTCCTCATCGCCCGGCCCCAGGCTGCCCAGCTGCTCCCCCAGCAGCGCCAGCAGCGAGTGGAACAGCATCCGCGCGTGTGATGAGAAGGGCTCGGCCGCCTGCTGCCTGCGGGACTGCTCAGTGCCCGCCCCACGGAGACCTCCCCCCCGCCCCACAGGTATCCTCCTCCCTCCCCCACGGTGCCCCCCCCGTACCAGTCCTGGTCCTCGATCCAGTCTGCCAGGCTCTGCCGTACGGTCATGGGCAGCGCGGTGGTGGTGTAAAGTTGGTGCACACGTTCCAGGTGGGCGGGGGGCAACTGCTGCACCTCCTGCCACTGTGCCATGGTGCGGGGTGGGGGGGTGGGGAGCAGGGTGCGGTGCTGGGACCCCTCCGGCTGCAGGAGATGGAAGCGGTGCTCGTTCGCCTCACACAGCCACCTCCCCCCCCCCAAACTGCAGCTCCCTCCGCGGCTCAGTGCGGGAGGGGATACCCGTGCTGGTGCTGGGGATGCAGCTCCCCGGGACCCCTACTGTCCCCACCGCTGCTTGGCATCCCTAGGCCCCGCTCCGAAGCTCCCCTCGAGTGGACACCCCCGGCCCCTCACCTGGACCGTAATCTCAATCAGTACCAGACCCGAACCTGGACCCGGCACCTCAGTGCCGCACTCCGATCCCGGTCCCAGACCCGGTCCCGGTACCGTCCCCGCACTCTGCACAGGAAGGCGCTGTGGCCACGCCCCCTCCCCGTTTTGCGCGGCGATTGGCGGAGCGCAGCGGTGCGGCCACGCCCCCTAGGACGGCGGAATGCGGGAGTTCCTGCGGGCACCGCCACTTCCCCGAAATGACGATTGGGGCGGGGCCACGTAGGGGGCGGGGCTACTGAGACCAGGATCTTACATAAGGGGCGGGCAACTGATCAGATCGCACACAAGGAGGCACGGTCATCTCCAAGGGGGCGTGGCCATGCGCGAGGGGGCGGGGTCGCACGTGTCAGCGTGCGGAGATGGCGGACCCGGGTGGGGGTCGGCGGCAGAGGGGACAGAGAGGCGGGGATGAGGCTGTAGGAACGGGGCCACTTGGCAGTGCTGGGCTGGGGGGGGGGACAGTATCGTGGGACAAAGTGTCGTCGTCGTCGCGCCGGGCGCTGTCACCGCGCACCTCGTCCAAGGCCGCCCGGGGCCAAGGTCCCCGCGCCCCGGGGCAGCGCGGCCGCCCCGGTCAGGACAACGACAGCGATAGGGACACGGACAGGGACGCGCCTTTATTCACACCACGAGGACGGGGCCGCTGTGAGCGCCTGGCGCCGTCGGGGGTTCCCCGTCTGCTGTGAAGTACCCGTAGAGCGCACGGACCCCCGCCTTGATGCCGGGCTGCAGCCCGAACTTCAGCCCCATGGCCACGGGGCCGCCCCCGGTGATCGCCATCAGCGCCGCGTAGCCCAGATCCTCGGCCGCCTGCAGCGCCCGCTCGGACGCGAGCAGCTCGCAGCCCTGGAAGGCGAAGTAGAGGCCGCTGCCCAGGTTGTAGACGGCGTTCACGCCCGGTACCCACTCGAGAACCCCGTGGGCCTGACGCTCCCCGGGGGGGCTGCACGCGTCGTCCTCCGCCTCTCGACGGCACCGGGCCGTCCCGGTGCGGGTCTCGTTGAGGGGGAGAGCGCAGCGCCGCAGCCGGGCTAAGCTGGACAGCAGCGGCAGCGTGCGGTGTGCGGGGACATCCCCCAGCCCCGCCAGACCCCGCAGCAGGGCGATGGCCGCGGGGGGGCTCAGCTCCCGGTACAGCCCCCGTGCTGCCGTCTCTGCCTCTGCCCCGCACCCGGCCCCGCTCAGCGCCAGCACAAAGGCGGCGCGGGACACGGCGCGGGGCAGCCGAGGGATGCGGGAGAAGCCGGGGAGGGCATCGGGGAGCAACGCCTCGCACGGGACCCCCCGGCCCCGCAGCTCCTGCAGCGGGGGAGCAACCTCCGCCAGCAGCGCCTGCACCGCCGCGGTCCCTCTGTCACCCCCCGTGGGGGCGGTGGTCACAGTTTCCCCCCGGCCCGGGAGGAGGAAGAGGAGGAGGAAGAAGAGCAGAGCGTGGCCCATGGTGGCGGCTGGGGGGCACCTGCGAAGGCGTAGGGGGGCACAGCCATCAGCCTACAGCTGCACCTCCCTTTCCCCACCCCCACTCTTTCTCCCACACTCACCGCTCGAGGTCACCACTGTCCCCGTACCACCGCCACTGCACTGAGCCCACCTCCACCCCCCCCATCCCCCCCCGTGGCCCCTTTATAACCACTGCTATCAGCGCCCATTGCGACACACCGGGACTGAGCCCCGCACCGCCCCCCCGCCCCCCCCCAACCCTGACAGCACCAGGCACAGCCCAGAAACTTTGTGTACTCATTTATTTGGTGCCGCTCCCGATGTAAAACAGTGTCAGAAATAAACAAACAAACCTAAACCCCGGAGAAAGGGTAAAACAGGAACGGGGGAAGGAAAGGTGCGCCCCAACCTTAAAGAGTTAAGAACCTTAAAAAACCACAGAAAACCTCCCAAAAAACCTGTAGAAAAAGCCCCAAAAACAGAGTGGGGGCATTACAGGGAGTGCTGCTCAAAGCTGTCCCTGGGGGAGGGGGTCCTCAATCCTCCTCCTCCTCTTCCTCCTCCTCCAGAAGGCGGCGAACACGTTTCCTCCTGCCCACAGGGTGGGGGTCCTCGTCCTCCTCTGAGGGGGGGTCCGGAGGGGGCAGTTCTGCTTCTGGGGGAGTGGAAGGGGTCAGGGGAAGGGGCAGAAGGGGAAGTAAGCCCCCCCACCCCACACGTCTGGGAGAGGGCTGCACCCACCCAGGTCAGCATCTTCCTCCTCCTCGCTGTCAAGCTGCCGCCGCCGTTTGCTGCCTGAGGGTGCGGGGATGGAGAGGGGCTCCTCACTGTGTGTGGGGGGGGGAATGATAGGGTCAGAGCCCATGGGGGCACTGTGAGAACCCCAGGGCCCCCTCCCCACCACGAGTGAAGACTCCACTGTGGGGTCTGCACATGGGACCCCATCCTCACCTCTCTGAGTCTGATCCCAGCAGGGATGGCACTGGCTCTGCTGTGGGGCAGAGGAAGAGAGGCTCGGGTGGGGATTCCGGCACCCCCACCCTGCTCCCTGCCCCCAGCCCACACTCTTACCTCCAGTAAGGTTCTTTGGTGCTACTGGCAGCTCCTGGGGGGGCAGCTCCTGGGAGCTAGAGGGAGTGATGGAGGTGGCCGCACGGCGCAGCTGCTGTGGGGTGAGGGCAGCTGGAATGCGCCAGAAAGACTCCTGGGAACAGAGGGAGGATGCTGTGGGCTGTGCCAGGAGCAGTGGGGAGAGGGATGGGGACAGAGATGGGGGCATCACCTGTTCGTTGGCAGGGGGCCGCAGCCCCACCTCCCGCAGCAACGCACGGAAGCCACGGTTCTCCATGGCATCTTCATTCTCCTCTGAGAGTGGCACCAGAGGCACTGGGAAGGACACCCCTGGGGGGGTGGAGGGGGTGGGGGGAGTGCTGTCAGCCTGGTCCGTTCCCCATGTCCAGCCCTGTACCCCCCACCTTCCCCGCTCACCCTCTGTCTCACGGTCCCGTGCTGTCCTCCTTAGGCAGTTCTGCAGCCATCGCAGGGGCCCATCCAGCCCTGGTGATCAGGGGAGGGGTCAGACAGCCTGGCCCCACTGACCCCAAAGGATGGAAAAGTTCAAGCCTGAAAGGTGAGGGGTCACAGCCCCTTGCCACCACCCACCTTCCTGCTGCAAGCGCTGCACCAGGGCCAGCCCTGTCCCCTCCTTAGGGTCCCAGGGCTCTTCCATGGGGTCATCCTCTGCTTCATCTTCCTCTTCTTCTTCCTCCTCCTCCTCACTGTTCTCAGCAGAGCTGTTCTGGGCTGGAACTGCTGCAGTGTCCGCCTCACCCTGCAGAGACTGTAACTGTTGGGTGCCAGTGGTGGGGGGAGGGGGACAGCACCCCTAGATTGAAAACCCTGACCCCCCCATACCTTCTGGGGGCCGCAGCTCTTCCTCCGGCGCTTCTTGTGCAGCTCCTTGCGATCTGCCACCAGCCTCAGCGCCAGCAGCTTCTCCACCACGCGTGCCCGTGAGCGCCGTGCGGTCAGGTTCTTCATGATGTTCCCTAGGACATCTGTGGAGAGATCAGTAGGGGTGGGGGGGAGGAGGTCAGCATGGAGTTGGATTCCCCCCCCTCATCGCACCCCTCCCATCAGACCCCACTCACCGTCCGATCCCCTGAACTCCTCAAAGAGCCGCTCCAGCTCCAGCTCCTGCTCCTCTGTCCACAGCACAATGTTGGTGCCCTTCCTGGAAGAAGGGGGGGAACACAGCCTTGGGTGTTCACCCAGGGGCACAGAGTGCTCCTCATCTCAGAGGTCCCTACATGGGGGTCCCATCCCACCTTGGCCGTGGGAAGTCCCTGGCACTGTCTGCCAGCCCCATGCGCACCAACTGCTGCACCACCTGCCGCCGTGTGCGGCCTGGCAGCTCTGCCAGGATGGAGGCGATGACATCCTGACCTGCAAGAGGGGGGGGCTGTAGGAGGGGATGCAAGGGGGGTCCCCACCCCCCCTGCACTGCCTCCATACCTTCTGCTTCCTTATATTTCCAGAACAGCTCCCGCAGTGCTTGCTCCTCCTGTGGGTTCCAGGCAGGGGTTCGGCGTGCTCCAGCCCTGCAGAGGCAGAGGGGTGGTGAAGGGTGGGGGAAAATCAGTGCTCACTCCTCAGCTCTACACTCCATTCCCAGCCCAGAGCTCCCTCCCCATGCCCACTGCCCATCTCTCAGCCCCACAGCCCTCTCCCCTCCCCCATAGCCCCCCTCGCCCCACTCACCCTTCCCCCTCCTGCAGGGAGCCATAGCCTTCGCTCATCTCACGGACGGACGTAGCGTTCTTCCAGAAGAGCAGCTCCACAAACGCCTTCTTGTTGGTGGCCGCCAGAGCAAAGAACTTCCCCAGGATAAACTTGGCCAAGTCCACCAGCTCCTGGGGGGCACAGAGTGGAGGGGGGGGGGGGGGCAGCAGGACCACAGCAAGCCAGATTTGGGGTGGGGATCCACAGGGGCAGTGCCTCACCTGGTGGGCGCTGGGGTCACTGAGCAGGCGGTGGAAGAGGGTGAAGAGGGAGAGCTGGAAGAGCAGTGCCTCCATGCGCAGCTGCCGGGACAGGCGGTGCAGCAGCCGTGCGGCGCAGTGGTTGGTGCGGGCACTGTTCCGTGCATAGCTCCGCAGCAGCAGCACGCAGGCACGGACCACGGGCACGCAGGCAAACCTGGAAGCCCCCCACAAAATTGCTGAGCAGCACTGTGCTGCCCTCCGTGCCCCCTCCCCCTCTCAGTGGCTCTACTTACCGCTTCAAGTAGTCCATGAAATTGAATTCCTTCTCGGACACCCGCACTGCCTCCTCCTCCTCCTCCTCCTCTTCATCCTCCTCTTCTTCGGGCTCCTCTGCCTCCTCAGGCTCAGGGGGAGGTGCAGGCCCTGCGGGGGGGTAAGCATTAGGGGCCCAGAGCACCCCCAGACCCCACTGCCACAGGATGGGGCCGTGCACTCACGGGGCAGTGCAGCAAAGCAGATCTCCCGCAGCAGCTGTGTCTCCTCAGGGGGCTCCACTCCGGGGGGGCCAAACACATTCCCTTCAGGCCACACTTCCCTGGGTGGAGTACAGAGGTTGACACTGCGTCCCCACATACTGAGGGGTGGGGTGGGGGGCTGGGGGGTACCTGGCACAGCGCAGCAGCCGCAGGGCTTGTGGAACCTGTCCCCCCCGCAGGCACTCCTGGATGCGCAGCAGAGCCACCGCGCGCTGCTCCTCCACCGGCGTCTCCAAGGTGGCATCAAAGGGCACCACATCCTCTGGGAGCGGCACTGTGCCCTTGAGGGGGGGTTCACACCATCACCTCGTGCCCTACAGACACCCCCTCATAGCAGGGCTTGTACCCACCTGCAAGCAGTCCTGGAGCTGCGGGGCCATCGCCGTCCACAGCTCCTCCAGCTCTGCTGCACCGGGCGGCTGCAGGGCTGCAGGGGCACGGGGCTTCTTCTTCCTCCTCCTCACACGTTTGCTCTGCACAACGAAGGACAAGAGGGTCAGGAGGGACCGCCTCAACCCATGCCAGGCCCCAGTGACCCCAACCCACCTGCACCACGAGGCCAGAGCGGCCGCGGCAGAAGCGCTCCAGCATTTGCAGGAAGAGGTGAGCCGTCTCCACCAGGTCCCGCAGGAACGCACGCGGCTGCTTCGTCTCGTCGAACTTCCGGAAGAGCGCGAGGAGCAGCTCACGGTACTCCATCAGATAGAAGATGTGGTCTGGGGGGTGGGAAAAGGGGGTGGTGGGGTCAGTGGGGACAGAAGGATGCACGGCCAGGCAGGCGGACATGCAGATGGATGGATGGATAGACAGACACGCGGACATTTGGATGTTGAGAGAGATGGACACGCAGACAGACGGACGCATGGGGAGAAGGACAGAGGAACAGATGGAGCAACACATGGATGGACGGAGGGACGGACTCACTCTTGATGACCTGGCTGCTGTCCCGCACCGCTGGCTCTGGGGAGCGGTCCATCTCCTGCACTGTGCGCAGCAGCTCCTGGTACGCCTTCAGGGCTAGGTGCATTCTGCGGGGATGGGGGGCACTCAAGCAGTGTTGGGGGGGAGGGATGGGATTGGGGTCAGGGAGGGGCTGTGACCCCCACCTGCACGCCCATGTGGCCGCCTCCTTCTTGTCCATCAGTGCCATCTCGTAGTAGTTGGTGAGGTGCTGCTCAATGAAGTGGAAGGCACGCACGCCCACCGTCTCCGACACCAGCTCGGCACGGAACCCCCGGCCCCGGTTGAAGGCCATGAAGAAAGCGGTGGCCCAGAGATAGTACGTCTCATCGTGCTGCTGTGCCTTCTCCCGCAGTAATTGGTCCTGAGGGGCAAGGGAGGGGGGACTCAGTGTGGGGTGACCCAAGATGGGGGGGGTGCGGGGGGGGTGTGACGACGACCCCCACCCTCACCTTGACCAGCAGCATCAGACGGTTGTAGCAGCCCTCGAGGAAGTCCTGGCAGAAGCTGCTGAGGAAGAGCCGCACATTGCGGGCAGAGCGCCGGGGGGGACCCGGCTCGGGGGGGGGCCCAGCGGCGCCGCGGCACCCGGTGCGTCTCCTTGCCCAGGTCGTGGCTGTAGCTCTGCAGCTGAGTTGCAAGAGGGGAGCATGAGCTGTGCCCCCTCACCACCACACCGAGCCCCAACCACACCAAGCCCCCCCACAGCGCTCCCCAACCCCACGCTCACGTTGTGCAGCCCCTTATGGAAGACAACATCGTGCTCCCCGATGGCCTTCAGCCCCTGGATGACATAGGAACCACGGAAACGGGAGTGCCTGGAGGAAGGAATACACAGGATGAGCAGTGTTGGCCCTACCACAGGGTTCTGCCTCCCCCCAGTTCCCCCAAACCTGGATGGGCGCTGCAGCACTCGTGCTCTCTGCTCCGCCTGCTCCCGCTGCCGCAGACTCTGCAGTTCCCGCGTATCCTCCCTGCACTCTGCACCCCCCTGCCCCTGTCCCACTGTCGCCAGCTGCTCCGGGCTCTGCAGGATGTGTGGGGGGGGTCAGCACAGCTAGATGGAGGGTTGGGGGTGGTCTCTGCTCCCACCACGCTCACCTGGTCGCGGAACATGAGGGAGATGATCTCGAGGACATGCAGAGCCCACTGCTGCTCAGCTGGTGCGCTGGCCAGGAACTTGAGCAGGTCGTCCATGCCACTGATGTGCAGCGCCCACAGCACGCGGTCATGCACGCTGGCATCGCCATCCACACCCTGGGGGGCAGCACACAATGGGGGGGGGCAGCATGCAGGGTGCCTTGCCATGGGGTGTCCACGTGTGTGTATGTCCCAGTACCTGCTCCTCAGCAGGGTCAGGGGGCACGTGCAGCACATTGCGCACCAGCAGCAGGATCCGCTCGATCAGCAGCGTGTCCTCCTCCTGCCGCTGCTCCCAGTCCTGCATTGGACAGCTACCAGAGCTCCCAAGGCCCCCACCAGCCCCCAGTCCCATTACAGCCCCCTCTCTCAGCCTCTTTCTCCCCCAGCACCCACCAGCTGCAGCACTTCGTACAGCTTCTCGCTCAGCACTCCGAACACCTTCTCACTGGCGAATGCCTGCAAAACCCCCCCCCCCACGATCACTGTAGGAAGAGGGGTTCCTGGTCAGACCCCCCCCTCACACACACATACACCCCCCGGGGGTCGCCCCCTTGCTGCACCCTCACCTCTTTATAGGCCTGCAGGTAGGACAGCACCTGCAGGAAGTGGTGCCGGGTGGTGGAGTCCGACGGCACTTTGCCAAAGCAGAGCAGTGCCGGCTGCGTCAGGTTCACCATCAGCCTATGGGGCGGAGGAGGGAGGAGGGACCGCTACCCCTGCGGAACCGTTCCCCCCCCCCCCCCAAACCTAGAAACGCCCCGGTACCTGACGACGGCATCGAAGAGGGCCCGGTCCTGCGGGTACTGCACGAGCAGCGGCACCAGGTCGTTCTGCAGGATCTGCGCTGCCCCCAGCTGCTGCCGCACGTCGCGGCTCTCGTCCTCGTGCCGCAGGTACCGGATCAGGTCCTTCACGCTCTCTGCGGGAGGGGCGGATCAGACCGCCGCACCTCAACCCCCACCCCTCAACCCTCACCCCCATGACGTACCGAGGCAGTCGGGTTCGCGGTGGTACGCGTCGCCCTCCAGGTAGCCCAGGGCGCTGCAGGTGGCAAGCAGCTCGCAGTTCATCATGTACCAGTCCATGCAGCGCGGCCCGGACGCGGGGAGCCGGGTAAGACCCGGCGGGGCGGAGCGGCCCGACCCCGGTTCCGGGGCACCGGGCGGCTCTGAGTGTGCGGGTGCGGGTCCGGCTTCCGGTCCCGCTTCGCAATCGCAATCCCAATTCCGATCCCAATCCCGATCGCCCCGGACCCGTATGCTCCCGCCGCCGCTGTTACACAACCGTCCCAGTTCCCGCGGCTCCAGCCCCGCCCTGCCCCTCCCGCCATCCCCCGCCGGGGGCCTTCAAGCGGAAACGTCCCCTCACATGGCGCGCGTGAGCCTCCCACCCCCCGCACAGCAGCGTACTTCGCCTCCCCCCCCGCCCCGCCCTCCCAATCTCCTCGCGTCGACCGCTCGTACACCCCTCCGCTCTCCTCTCACGGCGCTGTCATCCCCCCTCCCCACCCGGGCCCACATCGGCGCAGCCTCGACATTGCCCTTTTAAGCGCAGCTTCTGCTATGGCAAAGCCCCTCCTTCTGGGCGGGGCATCGCCTCGGGCGCGGGAACGGGCTGCTCCCGGCTCCGTCCCCGCACCGCGCTTCCCTCCCCTCCCGCCCTCACCCCCCCCCCCCCCTCCCGCCCTCCGAGAGCGGTTACCAAAATAAAGCGCAGGTTTAATTCACCGAACACAGAGCTCCCGCCGCGGCGGGGCGGGGCCGGGCGCCGGTTGCCGTTGGCCGCCGCCGCCCCGCACACACACGCACGCACCACACGCACCGCGGCGGCGGCGGCGGCCCCCGACACAGCAAAGGCGGCCCCGGGCTTGGGGGGCGGCCCTACAGCCCCTGAGTCTTCAGCTCCAGCGGTTCCGCGGGCGGTTCGGGCGGCGGCGCGGCGGTTGCGGGCGGTTCCCCCCGCAGCACGGCCAGGCGTTCCGCCATGCTGCGCGCCCGCGGACACAGTGCCAGCTCGTACAGCAACGCCGCCAACGCCGCGCCCAGCAGCGGGCCCGCCCAGAACACCTGCGTGGGGGGGGGGGGGCGTGGGAGGGGGCGGCCGCGGGGTAAACCCCCCAAAATCCTCCCCCCCCCCACAACCGAGAGAAGGGCGGCCGCGACCCCCAGGGGGAGGCGGAGTGCGCGGCTCAACCTGAGCCCGAGTGATGGGGGGCTAAGGGATGTGCCCCTCCCCCAGTCCCCTTATTCTCGTGGGAACCCCCCCCCAACCCGGGGGCTGCTGCTGGTTGTGGGTGGGACAGGACTGGGACGGGAGTAGGATGGATTGGGTTAAGCTCAAATGGACTGGGGCGCACTGGGCAGGACTGCAGTGGACTGAGGCAGACTGGGATGGAGCGGGGCAGCACGGAGATGGACTGGGATGGGTCACGGAGTCCTCCCCACTTACCCAGTGGTTGGTGAAGTTGCGGGTGATGACGGCGGGGGCAAAGGACCGTGCGGGGTTCATGCCAGCACCAGTGTATGGGATCTGCAGGGAAGGAGGGGGCGGTGGGTGCTTGGCCGCTCCCCCTCCCCTTCCTCAAACAGTGCTGCCACCTCCCCTTACCCCGAAGAGGTGACCGAGGGTGAGGGAGAAGCCAACGGGCAGCGCGGCGGAGCCAGGACGCCCATCATGGCGGTCATCAAAGCTGGCGAAGACGCAGAGGATGAACTGAGCCGTCAGCAGCAGCTCCACCACCGTGCCCTGGCCCGGGCCCACGCTGGGGTTCAGCTGTGGGGGACAGGGGCTCAGCGCTGGCTCCCAACCTCACACCTCCCAGACCTCTGCTGCCCAATGCCCCATTAACCCCCTTCACGCCACCTCCCCTCTCCCCAAATCCCCCATTTCCCCTCAGCCATTCCCAGCCCCACAAAACCCCGAACATCCCCCAGCCATTTCCCCCAAGCCCCTATTATCTCTCCCCCCACACCCCTCTCCCCCTACAGCACCCCATTCTCCCTCCAAGCCCCACATCCCCTCCCCTCTGCCCCGCTCACCGCACTGAGGCCCAGCGTGCCGCGCACGGCAGCCGGTGTTACCCCGTAGAGGACTCCGGCCCCCGCCAGGGCACCCAGCAGCTGGGCCAGCATATAGCCCAGGGCACGGGGCAAGGAGAGCTGCGAGGCCAGCAGGAAGGCCAGCGTGATGGCCGGGTTGAGGTGCCCACCGCTGACGTGCCCCAGCGCCTGCACCAGGGTGGCCTGGGCCAGCCCGAAGGCCAAGGCGGACCCCAGGACCCCGTGGGAGCCCGGGGTCCAGCGCAGCGAAGCCCCCAGCCCCAGAAGGGTATAGAGGAGGCTGCCCAGGAACTCGGCCAGGATGGCCCTCCAGAAGGAGGACGAACGCAGCTCCCGCATGGCCCGGCCCCACTGCCCGCCGCGGCCCCGCTCCCCTCCCGGGGGCCGCCCGCACCCACCTTTATAAGCCCCCCCCCCAGCCTGCCCCGGGGGTGGGACCCCACTGCCGCCACCCCCCCTTAACCGCTTCGCTGCCCGGGATATGGGGTGGGCAGTGTGCTGTGCAGGACCCCAAGCCCCCCCTCAGGGGCAGTCCCATAGCCCTGAGAGAGTGGGGAACCCCCCCAGTGCTGTGCCCCCCCCCCCCCCCGCCAACCCTTTGCATTGCCAGTCTTGGGGGTAGCTCCGACCCATAGGTACCCTCTATGGGGCTTAGGATCAACAACACACTTGGGGCTGCAGGCAACACTGAGACATTCCCTCCCCCTCCCTCCCCCAGCCAGGTTTTTTGGGGGAACACTATGGGAGGGCAACGCTGGGAGCCAGCCTGTTCCAGCCCCACATCCAAAGGCTGCAGGTACCCCGTGCCCAGCCCCATATCACAGGGGTGCAGGTGCCCCCCCCCGGGGGCTGCCACGGCCCCCCCCCGCCTGCTGCTGATGCATTCAGGCTGGCTTAGCAGGCACTAAGCCCCCAGCCTGGGGGGATTAGGGCTGAGCGTGGCCATTGGCGCCCGCAGGAATCTGCCGGGGCTGCAGAGGCTCTGACAAAAGGCTTTGCTGCGCTCAGCGCCCGCACAGGACAGGAGCATCCCCCCCAGCCCCCACTGCGGGGCCAACAGGGGGGTACAGCTCAGGGGAAATGCAAGGAGAGGCCCCACAGTGACCCTGTGCACTGGGACCACCCTCCCCCCCACCCAGCAGCACCACTCTGCACTCATCTCTGGCCCAAAGCCACCTTTAATCCCAAGGAAGAGGATGGTTGGGTGAGAAGGGGGGTGTGTGTGCGAGAGCCCCCCAGCCCTCCATCAGGCCATGCCCTGGCCCTGGGAGGCTGGGGGAGTACGGGCAGCACTGAGGGGGGCAGTGGAAGGTGAGGAGGGGGATGGGGTTGTGGTCTCCACCACTGCCACGTCCCGGCAGGTGAGGCAGGCACCCAGCTTCTCCCGGGAGGCACCAGGGGCAAAGATGAACTCATAGCAGAGCCCGGCCAGCACAGCACCCAGCACCGGTCCCGCCCAGTACACCTAGGGGGGTGGGGGGGGGGTCAGTGGGACCAGGAGGAGCAGGGATATCCAGGGTGACACGGGAGCCAGGGGCTGCCAGGGGACACAGGGCCTGCACAAGGGATGGGGAGCTGCTCCAGGAATGAGGAGGGAATCATGTTTGTGATGGAGCAGGAGGGGGGACCTGTCCTGTGATGGAGGGATGAGGAGGACCCCATCTAGGGATGCATTTGAAAATGGTTCACGGGGAATATATGAAAAGGAGAGGGGAGGGGGCAGGAATTGCTGTCCTGGCATAGGATGGGATGGCAAGGTCACATGCTGCAGTAAGGGTCACCCATCCCTGCAGTGGGGTCTCTGGGGGAAGTCGGGGGTGCTGTGACTCACCCAATGGTTGTCCCAGACACCAGTGACGATGGCAGGCCCCAGTGAGCGGGCTGGGTTCATGCTGCCCCCCGAGAACGGCCCCTGGGGGAGCAGGTCAGGACTGGCTGGGCTGGGGGTCTGCAGGCAGGGGGCACTGGGGGTGTCCTTACCGCAGCCAGGGTGCCAGCAATGATGGCACTGCCCAGGGTCAGCCCAGCAGGGACGGCCGCGTGGTTGGTGGTGGCAAAAGTGGTGAGCGCCAGCTGGAAGGTGGCAAAGATCTCCCAGCACAATGCCTGCCCCGCTGTCCCCATCGCACTCACCTGCGGGCACAGCAGAGCCTCAGCACTCACTGGGACAGGGATGGGCACGGGCACAGGGACACTCACCCTGGTGACCATTCCAGCATCATCCGGCAGTGCCAGGCGTGCGGCGGCGGCAGCCAGTACGGCCCCGGCACATTGTGCCAGCAGCACGGCAGCCCCACGCGGGGCACGCAGTTTGTGGGTGCAGAGCAGCGCCAGGGTGAGTGCCGGGTTGGCCTGGGGTGCCCCAAGGGCACAGGTCAGTGTCACTGCCACCAGCCCCCCTGCCACTGCTGGCACCAGGGGGCCGGGGGCAGTCGAGGCGCCCAGTACCACCCCAGTGAAGATGAGGGTTGCCACAGCCTCTGCCAGCACATCCCGCCAGAAGCGCCCACTGCGCAGCTCCTGTGGGCACGAGGTGGATGGGTGTCACGGTGATGGGACCCTTTAGGGACTGGGTATCGAAGTGATGGAGTGTCGGTCATGACAGATGATGGGGTGCCATGGTAACTGGATGCCTCTGCAACCAGGAACCATGGTGAAAGAGGGTGTCTTGGCAATAGGGCACCTTGGCAATGGGGTCACCATAGCAACTGGTACAGCCTGGGAATGGGGGTTCCCCTCTGGGGGCACACAGGGACGACCCCAGCAGAGTTAGGGGGTGAGACCACGGGCTACAGGGGCCACCAGCCTCATTTTCCTGGCAGGGAGGGATCCCAGGGCCTCACAGCTAGGGCTCAGGGGCAGGGGGGGTTGGGGTCACGCAGGTCGCAAAGCCTTACCTCCCCTATGGCCATGGTGCAGCTGCAGAACCAAGGTGAGCACAGAAGATGCCCGTGGCAGGAACACCTCCCACCCTCTGGTCCTGCCAACCCCCCTGGATCTGGGGAGGGAGGACCCCCCACCCTATACAGGGCATCCCCAGAACGCACCAGGGGTCTACCAAGAGGTCACAGCAGGAGCTGCAGGGGGCTCGAGACTAGGCTGGGGCACCCCAGGATGCTCCGGGTGCCATGGCAACAAGCAGGGGCACTTTGGGGTGTTGCCACGACAACCAGAATGAGGTGCCCAGGTGGGAGATGAAAGACAGAGATAAAAGGAGTGCAGAGATGAAAAGGGGGGGGGGGGGGAGGGTGTTTATGAGTGGGGCAGCAGATGCAGCAGGCTCCACTCACACTGCAATGCTGGGGGGCACTGGGGAGTCTCTCACATGTGCAGCTCGAGGGGGGGGACAGCAGGAGAGGGGTGGGGAATTGGAGCTGCCCCCAGCCCCGCTGCAGTGAGAAGGGGGGGTGAGAGGCCGGGCCCCACGTCCCTGCCAGCTCAGCAGCCCCACACATGGCGTGAGTCAGCGGGTCACTGCCCTGGCTCAGCACAGCCCCGCAGCCGCCCCGAAAGAGCCAGAACAATCCCTGCACAAAGAGGCCTTGCACGGGGACGGACGCGCTGACACGCAGCCCGCATCGCGTGGGCCCTGCCCCCCCTCCCCCCGCATCCCAGGACGGACGTGGGGCCGATGCGGAGGGGAGGGACACTGCGGTCCCACGGCCCCCAGGGGCCCTCTGTGGGACACAGGCCAGGCCACGCATCCTACCTTCATCCCCACCCAGGCTGTTTAGGACCCATTACCCTACCCCATAACCCCTCCAGAGGACCCTCTCCTGCCCCACAGACCCCTCCCGCTACGCACTGCCCCGCTGCCCCCCTACACCCCCCGCCCCATAAGGAGAAAAACCACGAGGCGCCAAGATGGCCGCCCCCTCCCCGCCTTCAATCCGGAGTCACGTGGCGGGGGTGGGAGGTGCCAAGATGGCGGAGAGGCACGTGACCGGCAGCTCCAAAATGGCTGCGCCCATAGATACGGCGCGACCGCCTCCGCTCATGGGGGTAATGGCGGAGGGGGCGGGGCGTTGCGGTCTTAAAGGGACCGCGCACTGCTTATAGACCTCGACCGCCGCAAGCCCCGGTTACCGACCCCCCCCTTAAAAAAACGGAGCTGTATCCCCAAAAACCGCATTAAAAGCGCGGATCGGGTCTCTCCCCAGAGCTCCTTTCCTTCCTAAGGCCGCAACCACCCGGCGGGGCCCGCCCCGGATCACGCGTCACGTCAGGCGGAGCCGCCCGCCCCGCCGCGCGCTCCGGGATGCTGCTCTCGGTGCCGCCGCCGCGCCCGGGCCTGGCCGCCTTCGCGTGTAGTAAGGGCGGAAAGAAGGTAAACGGGATGGGGGAGGGTGGGGGGACGGACAAGGCCTAGGTCGATCTTCCCTCCAGGCCGTGCCCCACCAGGCCCCGCCGCCCGCCCGAAAGGGGCGGGCGGCGGGGCCTGGTGGGCACGGCCGGAGTGGGAGGCGGCCGCAACCGGGACCGGGCCTGGCTGACACCGACTGTCCCCCCCTCCCCCATTCCTCAGCAGCCTTATGTACCGCCGTCTCAACCCATGGGCCCCCCCAGCCCCAGCCCTTCTTCCGGGGGGGCGGGCGAACAGCTGAGCAAAACCAATCTGTACATCCGGGGGCTGCACCCCGGGACCACCGACCAGGACCTGGTGAAGCTCTGTCAGCCGTGAGTGGGGGCTTCGTTAAGGGGGGGGGGGGTGGGGGGGGTGCAAGTAGGAACCCCTCATTTCTCCTCCCCCCGTTTCCCCCCCCCTTCCCCCATGGACATGCTTGATTCCTTATACAGTTATGGGAAGATTGTCTCCACCAAAGCCATCCTGGACAAGACAACCAACAAATGCAAAGGTGGGGGGATGGGATCAGGGTTTTGGGGTCCTTCTCAATTTATTTAGGGTATATAGGGAAAAGAGGGTAATGGTTTGGGGGGGTCTTTTTAACCTATTGGAATCTAAGGGGAAAGGAGGGGGTGTCAGGATTTTGGGGTCTGAGGGAAGGGGGATTGGGGTGGTGGAAATCAGGGTTTCAGGGTCATTTTAGCTGTGGTTAGTATTTAAAGGAAAGGAGTTGGAGGCATCAAGAGTTTTGAGGTCGTTGTATTTAGGGTCTGGGGGAGGAGGGGGTCAGAGTTTTGGGATCCCTCTCACTATGTTTAGGGTCTAAGGGAAAAGGAGGAGCGTCAGGGTTTTGCAATCCCATTCACTGCCTTTAGATTCTAAGGGGAAAATGGGGTGTCAGGTTTGATGGCCTAAGGGGAGGAGATTAGGGTTTTGGGGTCCCTGTCACTGTATTTAGGATCTAAGGGAAGGAGAGGGCTCTGCATTTTGGGGACCCTTTCACTGTACGTAACAGCTAAAGAAGGAAGGGGGTGTCGAGGTCTGTGAAGGGGGGTCTGAGGGAAAGGGGTGGGGTTGAAGGCTTTGGGGTCCCCCTCACTCTGTGTGCCTCTCCTATCCCCCCAAGGCTACGGCTTCGTGGACTTCGACAGCCCCACGGCAGCCCAGAAGGCGGTGACGGCGCTCAAGGCCAGCGGGGTGCAGGCACAGATGGCCAAGGTAAGGCCTGGAGAGGGGACCCCAAAATCCAGACTCACCTCCAACGACTGCCCCCGCTGCCCCCCTGATCCCTCCCCACAGCAACAGGAGCAGGACCCCACCAACCTCTACATCTCCAACCTGCCGCTGGGGGTGGACGAGCAGGAACTGGAGGCGCTGCTGAAGCCCTTTGGGCAGGTGGTGTCCACTCGCATCCTGCGGGACCCCCACGGGGCCAGCCGTGGCGTGGGCTTTGCACGGTATGGGGCTGCGTGTGGGGCTGGGGGGGGGAGGGAGGGCCCTGGACAGCAAAGGGGCTGCGTGGGCCCTGGGGGCACCCAGGAGGGCCCCTCCAGCCGTTCTTCCCATACCAGGATGGAGTCCACGGAGAAGTGCGAGGCTGTTATCACCCACTTTAATGGGAAGTATATCAAGACCCCCCCAGGGGTGCCAGGTAGGCTGTATGTGGGAGTGGGGGGGACAGGGGAGAGCACGGTGGTTGGGTGCTGGCCAGTGACACTGACAGTCCTCCCCACAGCCCCCCCAGACCCGCTGCTCTGCAAGTTTGCAGATGGGGGTCAGAAGAAACGGCAGAGCCAGGGCAAGTTCGTGCCCAATGGGAGAGCCTGGGCCCGGGACAGTGACACGGTAAATGGGGTCTAGGGGCAGAATGGGGCACAGTGAGGGGGTTCTTCACGGGGGGGGCAGTGCTGTGGGGCAGCTCTGATCCCTCTGTTCCCTCCTAGGGCACTGTGACCTTGGCCTACGACCCTGCCACAGCACTGCAGAATGGGTGGGTGCCCCATGGACCCCACGGTTGTGGTGGGAGGGGGGGTGCAGATGGCTGCAGTCTCCACCCCATAACTGACTCCACCCCACAGGTTCTACCCTGCAGCTTACGGCCTGGCCCCCAACAGGATGATTGCGCCCACAGCCCTGGCCCCCTACCTGCCCTCACCTGTGTCCTCCTACCAGGTATATGGGGGACACAGGGTGGGGGGTCCCTGCGGGGTGGGGGTCCCTGCTGTGGGCTGACCGCAGCCCCCGCCCACTGCTTGCTCCGCAGGTCCACAGCCCCACCTGGATGCACCAGTCCTACCTCGTGCAGCCCACGGTGAGCACAGTGGGAGGCGATGCAGAGCCCTGCCCACACCTGGGGGCACGCCCCACCCGCTGCCCTCATAGCCCCACCCACCACGTGGTCAGAGCCCCCCACCCACTTTGGACATGCTCCACCCCCATGGCCACACCCCCACCCTTTTCTACACACCCCACCCTTCCACGCCACACCCCCAGCCCCACCCCTGGCGCCCCACCCTGCCCCACATCCCACTGCTGTCCCCACCCTGCTGTGTCCCCCCACCCCACGGCCCTGCTCTCCCTGCCCCCCTGGTCCCTCCCCCCGCTGACGGAGCCATGCAGGGCACGGTGCTGGCCCCCGCTGTGGACCACGCTGTCCCCCTCCAGCCCTCGGTGGTGGCCCCCCTGGCCCAGCAGCTCGGCCACCTCTCGCTGGGCAGCGCCGGCACGGTAAGGACCCCCCACCCTACAGCTGCACCACCCCCCCCCACTGCTCCCCACCACCCCCAGCCCCACTGACACCTCTGCTCCCTCCAGTACGTGCCTGCTGCTGCCCTGCCTGGAGCCTTCCTCCCCCCATACCCCCCAGTGCCGCCCGCAGTCCCACTGGAGGTGAGTGCTGGGGGCTTGGGGAGGGGAGGTCCTGCAGTAATGGGGTGGGGGTGTCCCAGCTTTTTCCCCACTAACCCCTCCCCACAGGACGGCAGCGCTGCACCCACCCATGGCCACGGCCCCATCGATTCGCCCTCTGAGCCCGGCGCCTTCCCCTACCCCTACCCCAAGTAGCAGTGGGTGGGGGAGGGGGGGGCCGGCACCGAGGGCCCCCCCACCACTGCTGCCTGCCTTGTGCCCTGCCTCTGCTCCTCCTCCTCCTCAGAAAGGTGTGGGTGGGAGGGAGGTGGGGGGTGGGGAGGGGAGAGCTCATGCTTTGGGGGATGGAGGGGGTGTCCTGAAGTGCCGGGGGTCCTGGAGCCCCCAGGGCAGCCCCCCCTGCAAATGGGAGGGCTTTTTTTTTCCTCCTGCATTTTATAAAAAAGAAAATAATGACAAAAAAAAAAGAAAAAGAAAAGAAAAAAAAAACAAATGAAAAACAGGAACCTCCCCCCCCCCCTCCCCTCCCCCGCCTGAGGAGGGGGTTGGGGCTCCCCGTCCGCAGCTGCCCCCCCCTCCTTTCCCCTTCCTTCCCTCCTCCCCAGTCAACCTTGTGCTTCCAAGGCCCGTGGCCCCTGCCAGGTCACCCCCATGCTGCGGAGCCCCCCCCCTCCTTTCCCCTCCACCGCCCCCTCCCCCCCCCCCCGTGCCTTCTGCTGCCAGAATGGGGAGGAGGGGGCAGCGATTAACCCCCTCCTCCCATAGGGTCCGGCACCCCAGCCCCCCAGCAGGCCCGGGGTGCTGCCCCCCCCCCCCCCCCCCCAGCCCCCTGCTGCAGCCATTCCTGTCCTAGCGGGGCTTGGGGCTCTGCATGCCCCCCCCCCCCCCCTCCCATCCCTTGCCCCCAGCCGTGGGGGGGGCAGGGACAAGTGCAATAACCCCCCCCGCTCCACCCCACGGGCCAGCCAGGCACTTTAGACTCACCCCGCGCCCCTGGGGGCTGCCGAGCCCCCCCGCCATGCCCCCCGCTTGCGCAATGACAATCAGGGGGGGCCGCGGGGGCGTCTCTTTTAACCAAAGATTGGGGTTGCTGAGCTGCCCCGGCCCCCCCACCCCACCCCCCCTGCATTATGATCCCACTCTGTGGGTCTGTCTGTCTGTACCCAAGGGGGAGGGGGGGGCAGCCCCCTCCTCTCTTTGCTTCCAGCTCTGGGGCCGGCCGTGCCCCCCCAGTGCCAGCTCTGCCCAGGGCCCCCCCCCTCCCCCCGGTTCTTCCAGGCCCCCCAGCGCAGTGGGGTCCCCTGCCCTCCCCTCCCCCCAGCACCCACCCGGGGCAGTGGGCTCCTCAGTCCCTCCATGGGGCTGAGGGGCCCCCCCCGGGCAGCAGGGCCCCCCCCCCACCACACATCTACCTCACCCCACAGCTCAGCGCGTGCTCAGCCCAGGTCTTGTTGGGGGGGAGGAGGGCGGGGGTGGGGCTGTGAGCCCCTCACTCCCACCCCCTCTCCCCCTCCTTCCCCACGGGTGGGCAGCGCCCCCTGGTTTCCAGCCATCACCCACCTCTCCTGTTGCTGCTAGTGCCGGTGGTCCCCCCCCACCCCAGGTGACCACCTGGGGCACGGGGGGAAGCAGGGGCCCCCCCAGGAAGGAACCAAAGAGGGAGCCCCGCAAATGCCCCCCCCCTGCCCCGGCACTGAGCCCCCTTCTCTGCTGCCCAGGGGCTGGGGGGGTTGGGCACTGGGGTCCTGCCCACCTCGGGTGGGGGTGGGGAGAAGGGGGGGGAGCAGGAGGAAGGTGGGGGTTCTGAGCTGTGGCTGCGATGCTGCAGCGGCCCCCACTGCCCCCCCCCCGCCTCCATTTCCCCCCCCCCCCTCCGCCCCCTCCTTTAATTT